>NW_025390498.1:0-9525 GCF_016433145.1 Gracilinanus agilis | reverse complement strand
TGTAATAAATTTACACATAAGTTTTCTGAAGTTATATAATCCAAATTGACTCCTTCCCTTCTGCCACATATTTTTAAAACAAATCCTCTACTGTCTTGTTGCTAATCATGGGAACATTCCAGTCTCCAAAGAATCAAAGCTATGAGTGAACTTGAGAGCCATGGAGACACACAGGTAGGATGGCACTTATTTTTCAAGATGACCTATGTGCAAGAAGGGATATTATTAAGGATATTATTATTCATCCCAATAGTAGGTGGTATTAAAAAAAAGGAAAACAAATGGGTGAACAGCTGGGGTGCTGTACTAGTATCCCCAATTTTTAAAAGACCAGAAAGAAGGCTTTTGGCACAGTGGGTAGGTTCTCTATAAGAGATGGGGTGCATGGGCTCCAGGGAAATCCCTGATCTTCTATAGCTTCAAAAGCTTTGGTTAAATACTCTAACAAGTCACTCTGTAGTGGTAATGGTAGTGATAAGCAGTCATGTTAATAAATAACCAACATTTATACAACATCTTCTAGATCAGTGATTCCCAAAGTGGCCACCACCGCCCCCTGGTGGGTGCTGCAGTGATCCAGGAGTCGGGGATGGCCACAGGTGCATTTATCTTTCCTATTGCTATTAAAATTTAAAAAAAAATTAATTTCCAGGAGGCTAAGTAATATTTTTTCTGGAAAGGGGGTGATAGGCCAAAAAAGTTTGGGAACCACTGTTATCATACTAGGCACTATGATAAGGCACTCTACAAATATCATCTCATTTGATCCTCACAAAAACTATTGCTATTATTACTCATTTTACAAATTAGAAAATGGAGGCAAATAGAGGTTAAATTACTTTTCCTGGGTCAAATAGAGTCTAAGTATCTCCCGCTAGATTTGAATCAAGTCTTCTTGACTCTAGGCACAGTGTTCTATCCCCCATATCTTCCAGTTGCCCCCAAAGGGCAGTAAAATGAGGAATTGGTCTAGAAAACCACCCTAAGTCTATACTCCTATCATTCCTCAATCAGAGTAAATACATCATGTGTTTCTATAATGATTGTACCGGTTATGAACATTAAAACAGGCTCAGATTCTAGATCCAGAAAGCTAGCAAGAGCATTGAACCTCTAATCAGAAAGTCCTGAATTCAAATATGCCCTCAAGTCCTTATATACCATGTGATGATGGGCAAGTCACTTAGCCTCTGCCTGCATTCAATTTTTGCAAAATAGGAATAAAAATAATATCTACCTCCCAGCATTGTTGTGAGGATAAAAATAAAGTAATTTTGAAAATGCTATAAAAACGTTAAGACATTATATAAATGATAGTTATTATTTTTAGTCTAGTCTTTAGATCATAGAATCATACATTTGCAGTTCAAAAGGACCCCTGAGCAGTACCAGATCTCAAACTGTACTATAAGTCAATAATCATCAGAACAATCTAGTACTGGCTAAAAAAAAGAATGATGAATCAATGGAATAGTTTAGGGGTAAATGATCTTAGCAATCTAGTGTTTGATAAACCCAAAGATCCCAGGATAAGAACCTACTATTTGACAAAAAGTGCTAGGAAAACTGGAAAAACAGTGTGGTGGAAATTAGGTATAGACCAATATCTCACTCCCTATACCAACATAGGGTCAAAAATGGGTTTTCAGATTTAAACATAAAGGGGGATACCATAAACAAATTGGGGGAACACAGAATAGTTTACCTGTCAGATCCTTAGAAGGGAAGAATTTATGACCAAACAAGAGTTAGAGAACATTGTGAAATGTAAAATGGACAATGCAAGACTATTAAATTTAAAAGGTTTTGTTCAAACAACATCAATGTAACCAAGATTAGAAGGGAAACAAAAAGTTGGGGAAAATTTTATAACAAATTTCTCTGATAAAGGTCTCATTTCTCAAATCTGTAAGAAAATAAGCTTACTTTTAAGTAAGATGTAAACTTACATCTCCAACTGACAGATGGCCAAAGGATATGAACAATAATGTTCAAAATCACTCTTGATGAGAGAAATGCAAATTAAAACAACTCTGAGGTACTAGCTCATACCTATCAGATTAGCTAATATGACAGTAAAGGAGAGAGATAAATGCTGGAGGAGATGTGGCAAAATTGGGATACAAATGCATTGTTGGTGGAGTTGTAAGTTGATTCAACCATTCTGGAGAGCATTTTTGGAAATATGCCTAAAGGGCTATAAAACTGTACATACCCTTTGATAATACCACTACTAGGTCTGTATCTTAAAGAGATCCAAAAAAGGTGGTAATGACCTACTTGTACAAAAATATAGCAGCTTTTTTTTGTGGTTGCAAAAATTAGAAATTGAGAAGATGTCCATCAATTGGGCAATGGCTAAACAAATTGTAGTATATGATGGTGATGGAATACTATTGTGTTATAAGAAATGATGAACAAGATGATTTCAGAAAGAATTGGAAAGACCTTCACGGACTGATGTAGAGTGAAGTGAGCAGAAATGGGAGAACATTATACACCCAGTGACAGCAATATTGTGGAATGATCAACTGTGGCAATATTTCTCTATTCTCGACAATACAATGATCTAGGACAATTCTGAAAGACTTATGACAAAGAATGCTATCCACCTCCAGAGAAAGAACTGTTGGAGTCAGAATGCAGATCAAAGCATGCAATTTTTCACTTAAGTTTATTTGTGTTTTGATTTTATATAAACATTCTTGTATAACAATAAACACTATGGAAGTAAGTTTTGCATGATAATACATGTATTATGTATCATCAGATCAAATTGCTTACCATCTCTAGGAAGGGGGAAGAAAGGAGGGAAAAGAGACACATTGGATCTTCTAACTTCAGAAAAGAGAGAAAGAGAGAGAGAGAAGGAGGGGAGGGAAGGAAGGAAGGATGGCAAGAAGGAAGAAAAGAAGAGAAAGGACTTCTGAAACTAAGTAGTCCAACCTCCTCATTTTATAGATAAGGAAACTGAGGGTAAGTGATTTTCACACCCAGATCTTCTGACTCTAGACCCAATGCTCTTTCCATTGTTCTGCAGTTAACACAAGTTCTTATACACTTGGCCAGGCTTTTTTTTTTTTTTAAACCCTTGTACTTTCGGTGTATTGTCTCATAGGTGGAAGATTGGTAAGGGTGGGCAATGGGGGCCAAGTGACTTGCCCAGGGTCACACAGCTGGGAAGTGGCTGAGGCCGGGTTTGATTGGCCAGGCTTTTTGACACACATCCTCCACTGTTTTCTATGCCAGAGTCTGAAATTGCCTCAAGTTAACAGGTCCCAAAAACAAGTTAACAATCCCCAAAAGTCATTTAAGCAAGAGGCCCTCAAAAGTCCTATCTCAGTGGCAGCTCCGATTTCTATAGACCTTTGCAATATCTCTGCAATATTATTTTCAATATTATTATTTCAATATATATTGTCGATAAATATTATTTTCCTGCTTTATGAGTAAATGAATAAGAAATTATGATGTACCTCACGCCAAAAAGTATGTTAAGCAATAACAGTACAGAAGTCTAAGTTTTCCTGCCATCAGGGAACTTATTTCCAATAAGAAGAAACAACAGATCTAGGGAGAAATAGTCAAGAGTCACAAGAATGGTGAGTTGATCCAAAATTTGCACACCATTTCCGGAGGCAAGAGCAGTATTGATTTGACCAAGATGGAAATCCTGAAGCTCAGAGCTACTAAATGAGTTTCCCAGAGTAACACAGCTAGTGACCATCTGAGCCCAGATATTCTGACTATGGCTTTCCCCTAAAGCGCACAGTCTGTCCAAAAAGAGATCAAACAACCAATAAAAGGTTTTTTGGATCCCTATGGATGGATATAATATCATGAAAGATATCAGGAATTATAAAACAAGGTCCCAGGACATAAATCTAGGGCTAGAAAGGGCCTGAGGGATCATCTCATCTAATTCTACCTCTACCTCATGCAGGTGAAATGAAGCCCAAGTTCACACAGGCCATATAATGGCAGAATTGGGATTTAAATTCAATCCATTAACTCAAATGCTCTTTTTACTGCACCACAGTGAAAGCTAAAAGTTGGTGTCTCTCTGAGAATGTGTACCTGACTAGAGACAGAGGACAAAGATGCTTAGAAAGAAGGCATATACTAGGATGAAGTATATACGATGGGCATCATATGAAAGACAAAATCAATAAACATTAGAGAAGTTTGGGGAAAAGGGGAGATAACTGTGGGATGATGTGGTCAGGGACTATAATAAGGTGAGGACTTCAGTTAAGCCTTGATGAATAGGTATTTGTCCTGAACCTTCTCTCTTCTATTAAAAGAAAATATCTTCCTGAACAAAACCAGAAACATCTCCACTCCTATACTGCCTGGAGATCAGTCCCATAAGCAGAAACACAGCATTTCTCTGCATTCTGTGGACCTTACGCCTTTTCTCTACTTGTAATGGGCTCAACGATGATTTAGCTAAAGTGTCTACTACTACTACTACTACTACTACTACTACTACTACTACTACTACTACTACTACNAGCTAAAGTGACTACTACTACTACTACTACTACTACTACTACTACTACTACTACTACAAACAAACAAAAAACACCAAAACAAAACAAAGCCCACTCCCCTTTTACAATATTTTGCTGGTACCCTCCTATAAAAAGGTGATGTAATCCTAAAATGCCTGAACATAAAAACAAAAATACTGACCCAAGAAAACAACATAGAATTAGTCGCAGTTCCTCTTAACATAAAGCTTCCACTTAGAGGCACACAAAAGATAAACAGGGTACGCCAAGACTCAAAAATTAAGTTTTCATCCCTTTTTCTCTAGGAAACGTGTCTCTCAAGTGGAATGTGTTCCATTGGGATTAAAGGAAAAATGCTGATCCTCTTAGGTAACCATTTTCTAAGTACATTCCATCTGAGTCCTGGGCAGAAAGCAATTCCTGCAGCAGCACTCAGCCCTTTAAATCAATTTTTTTTTTCCAGAAATGGCTCAGAGACTGGAATAATTTATTATCATTGCCACTAAAGATAATAATTTCATGAAGGTATAAGATGCCATCCACTGGGCCTGTCCCTTTTCCTAAAAGCCTTTTGCCCATCCTAATCAATTCCCTACACTTATTTCCATTGAATTGTAATCACTGGGGAAACTGAGGGACAAAGCTGGATGCCTGGCTCAAGGGCATAGAGAGCCCACAAATACAGAAATAGAGCTTCCTGCATTTTTATTTCCAAAACAAAGCTCCAGATCTTGCTTGAGATGTACCGGGGATACAGACTTGAAATATGAATTTTTGAAGCTATGACTGGCTAAAGGAACGACTCACTGCCTGTCCAGACAAGGCATTCTTCAGCTTCTAAATTTTGAACCCAACTCTGTATCTGGAGGCTGATTGCTCTCCACTACAGCATCCTGGGATAGAAATCAGTACAAGACCCATAGAAGAAAGACAGGTACCTTTTTGCTGCTCTCTAGTGACCCCCTCTGGCTATCTCACCTGATCTAGGCTAATCTCCCAGCAGAACATAACTGGAGAGGGGGGTGTTGGGAAATGGCCCCACAAAAGCAACTTCCCTGTGCATCTGAGCAAACGGGTACTACTTCTGATGCACCTGAAGGAAGGGGTTAAAAGAGAACCAAAGAAAGGTTCCTGTTAGAGCTATTGTGTTCCACAGCAGCTTTTTCATGGTCAGCCCTAATACCAACCTAGCCTACTTAGTAACCATGGAAACGGGAATTCTGCCTGCCAGCCACATTCAACAGAGATTCAGTTCCCAGGAGGGCAAGCTTTCCCCCTCTCAGCAGCAAGCAGCTTGACAGATGAGTGACAGAGAAGGGGGGGGGGGGGGGTGTTCCACTTATGCTCAGGCTGGTATTGAAGGGGTACTGCCTTTCTGGAGGGTAATCTCACCCCATCCTGGCAGAAAGGAAAAGCAAGCAGACTATACATAGGATAAAGTGTAGCTTGACAGAGAGGGAGGGAGAGAGAAAGGGGTGGGGGAGAGAAAGAGAAGGAGGGAAGAGGGGAGAGAGAGAAAAAGAGAGAGAGGAGAGTGGAGAGTGGAGAGAGGGAAAGGAAAGGAGGGAGGGGGGAAGAGGGAAGAAAGGAGGGGGAGAATGAAAGAGGAAAGAAAGAAAGGGAAGAGAGAAAGAAGAGAGATGGAAGGAGGTAGGAACAGAGGGAGCCAGAGAGAAGGATAGGGAAAAGAAGATAAACAAAGACCCAGAGACAAAGGAAAGAAAATGGTAGAAAAGGAGGGGAGTAAGAGAGAAGGGAAGAGCCCTTTGTCAGATACAAGCGTCTGTCTCCCTACTGCCTCACTTCAGTTAGGGAAATAAGGTCAGTGGAACCTCCAGTTCCATCAGAAAAATATGAGGTTAAAAAAAAGGCTACATTTCTTAAACCTATTAAGATGTTTGGAGCCATCAAATATTCAAGAAGATAATAATATTGTCTGCCTACTATGGCAAACAGAGAAAGGAGGAGCAGTTGTCCAGCTGTTCCAATCATTTCTGCAGAAAAAAGAGAGAAGAGCCTAGGCAAGGACAGACTCACAGCGGATGGACATCCCTAACAGTGAACAAAACTGAATGGGTCCATTTCACCACCCAGCCAATGAGACGCTCCATCCCCTTATAAATGCCATCAGCCCCCTTTTTACTTCTGCAAACCCAGTAGGGTAGCTGTCAGTAAATGAGGACGGCTTTATTGAAATAATGAGCAAGGCAGAACCATCCCAAGTCTAATTCCCTCTGAGGTGTCACAGAAGCAATGGGAAAATTAACATGACATCTGCACTTACCCAGGCATAAAAACCAGCCTAGTACGGAGGCAAAAGCACCGATTCTCAGAGGATACTAAAGTCTGGAGTGGGCAAAAGAAAAGCCACTCATCTACCTGGAAGCATCCACAAGGAGAGATCTATAGTCATCTTCTAGGACATGACAAGAATCATATGGAGAAGGGACAGCTGGGTGGCTCAGTGGATTGAGAGTCAGGCTTAGAAATGGGAGGTTCAAATCTGCTCTCAGACACTTACTAATAGTGTGACCCTGAGCAAGTCACTTAACCCAGCATTGTCCAGCCCTTAAAGCTCTTCTGCTTTGGAACCAATACACAGTTGATTCTAAGACAGAAAATAAGGGTTTAAAAAAATGAATCATATGGAAAATAATCCATTCCAGGGGTTCCCTACTTTGTCTAAAATTGTGTATTCGATGTCCTTTGTTTGGCAGTTAAGCTTCTTGTGATCTGGCCACTTGCTACCTTTCCAGTCTTACTCTGAAGATCTTCCACCTAAAGAGAGAGAGAGAGAGAGAGAGAGAGAGAGAGAGAGAGAGAGAGAGAGAGAGAGCGCTTTCTGCCATTTTACATTGGCCTTCTTTCAGTTCTTTATGCACACACGACTCTGTTTACCATAGGTGTCCCCAACCTTCTTGAAAGGCTGACCCATTCTCCCCTCTACTTGGAAAAAAAAAAACCTGGTTTCTCCTTCTCAGTTCCATCTCCAAGGCTACCTTCCATTGACTTTGTATGCACCTCATCTAAGCCTATTTATTTACATGTTACCCCCTCCATTAGAATTTTGTCTTCCTTTGCAGCTTCAGTCCTTGGCACAGTGCCTGGCTCATAGTAATAAATGCTCGTTGTATGATAAAGGTCTAGAACATTCTGTACAGAAAATGAATAGAATATAAACATTCCTGCCTTTCTACCTCAGCTCCAAACTCTTGCTTGTCTTCTCCTCGGGATCCTGAACCCTACTGTACAAGAGAGGTACCTAGAGCAACCTTACCTTTTCCTACCTTGTTCCCTTCATGCCTGTGATCCTCTAGCCGTATTATCCAACTCTGCATTTTCCATCTCTCCCCTCCATAAATTCCTTTTCCCCAGGCCTCTGAGAGTCCTTACCTTTGGAGATCATAGATTTTGAGCTGGACGGCATCTTAGGGATCAACAAGTCCAACCCATAGAATTAAGTGATTTGATCAAGGTTGTAAAAGTAGTCCCTCTGATTCCAAATGCAGGGCTCTTTCCACGGTACCATCCAAAGTCAACATGCATTTATTTAATGCTTACTATGTACCAGGTACTTTGCTAAAGGCTACAGGTACAAAGGCAAAAAACCCCAAATCAAACAGAATAAAAAACAGCTCACAGTCAAATGGGAGAGACAATATGCAAACAGTGATGTACAAACAAGAACTGGACAGTTTAAATGGGAGAGATGTCAGAGGAAGCTAGGTGGAACAGTGGGCATGCTGGAAAGTGTCAGGAAAATCCATCTTTGTGAGTTCAAATTTGGTCTCATACACTTACCAGCTGTGTGACCCTGAACAAGTCATTTAACTCTGCCTCAGTTTCCTTATCTATAAAAAAGAACTGGAGAAGGAAACTGTAAGCCACTCCAATATCTGCCAAGAAAACCTCAAATAGGTTCATGTTGAGCCCGAGACCACTGAACAATAAACTTAGAAGAAGGAGAGCTGTTGGAAAAGGCCTCTTGTCAAAGGTAGGATTTTAGTTTGGATTTGAAGGAAGCTAGGGGGCCAAGATGAGGAGGGAGAGAATTCTAGACACCATGGACAATCAGGGAGGATGCCCACAGTCAGGAGATGGAATATCTTATGAGGGGTACAGCAAGGAGGCCAGTGTTAATAAATCAATGAAGTATTTAAATTTAACAGGATTCAGTATATAAAAAGTTCATGCAGACATGAACACACCATCCCTGTCCTCAAGGAGGCTATGTTCTATGTGAAGAGATGACATTTCCACATACAAAACCATAAGAAAAAAACAAGTTAATACTTTTGGGAGTGGCATTAGGAGCTAAAGGGAAGGGTCGGGAAAGAAGAGGACTCCAGAGTGGTTCCTAAGTAGAGGATTCTGAGTGAATGACTTTGGACAAGTCACTTTTGGAGGAAACTCCAGATCAGAGACAAAGTGAAGGCTCTTGTCCCTTCTCAAAAGACAGTAAACCAGCCTGGAGATGTACAAAGGTTTCCTGCCACACAGCACATTTCACAGGGCACCAATCTCTTGTTGGTTCCTTCCCCTGCAAAGAATGCAAACTCTATCCAAAGAGAATAAAGAAGAGAGACGTAGGCACTGAGACCTTGGCAGTGCTTGTTCCCTAAGCTACGGGGATACAGGGAAAAGTCTATGGGGTGTAGTCAAAAGATCTGGAGTTCATACTGTACTTGTCATAAGGTTTGGCAAAAAGTATGCTCTTATATACCCTGACCCTTAATCCTCCTCCCCCCAAAACACCTCATATAACATTTTGTTGTCTACCTGTCTAATGAAATGATCATGGAATATGTTTGGTATGGTATGGGGTGTTATGTGTCTGTGCTCTCCCTCTCCCTCCCCCTCCTCTCTCTCTCTATATATCCCCTTTCTCCCTCTCTCTCTCCCCTCTTCCTTCCTCTCTCCCTCTCCCCCCTCTATCCCTTCTCTCCCTCTCTCTTCCTTCCTCTCTTCCCCTTTGTCCTTCCTCTCCCCTCTTTCTTCCTCTCCCTCAATA
>NW_025390497.1:0-2381 GCF_016433145.1 Gracilinanus agilis | reverse complement strand
AGACCTGGTTGATATACTAGGACAGTAATAAAGTGAATATTTCCAAACCAGGTTTATGACTTCTATGACAAGACTTAGCATCATGTAGACCTTTCTTTAGAAACTGTTACCCAACTACACAGCTGATTGGTGAGTTCATTTAGGAAAACCCATATTATAGAGAGCCAGCTCCCTATATGGTAGGGGTCCTGATTGGCGTTTTGGGGCGTCAGATTGTTAAGACAGGAAAAAGACAATGAGAACAACCAGACGAGTGGTTAGCCCATGCTGCTCCAATGCTATGGGATTTGGACTTTATTTTTTACTGGTCTCAAACAAAGAACACAAAGAGTCACAGCTGTGAAGGGGTTACAAATCATACACAACCCATTAAGGTCTAAAAAGTAGAGATATAGGTACAAGGACAAGGGCCAAATTCCAACCACAAATTAGTAGGGGTTAATTCTGGGAGCAGAAATGTATTTCATAGAGATGTTTACTAATTGCGTTCTGCCTTGATTTACAGATTTGCACCTGGTCAGATAGTCTGGACTAAATTGTCTGTCTAGGCCTTATCTAAGTAATACTAAGTAATATATTTTTTAGGGTNTGTCAACTGAGTAGGGGCTGGTCTGCTTAAGGACTCAAAGCTTTCCAATAAGAATATTGAGAAAGGTGGGGATCTAAAAATGAGCCAAAAGAGGAGCCTCAGATGTTTACCTTAGATGGCCCATTCTATCTGCATCTGACATGCGGTGCAGAAAAAAATGATACACACAGTTTTACTTGCCCATGATTTTGTAATGGGATCCAGATAAAACATCTATTACAGACTCTATTTCTCTAAATGACCCCTAATAGCCTCTTGGAGGGGTCAAGTTGTTTTTGGATTAACCTACCTGCTGGTACCAGAGCTTTGCAGGGCTCAGGTGACCAGGACCAAACACAAAGACTGCCTCAGCCTGGATTGGTCACGTAGGGAATCCAGATAACAGGCCCTAAATTTGACCCTATTTCTCCAATGACTCTCAACACCATATTAGTCTCAAAGACAAATGACAGGACAATACCCTTATTTAGAGAAGAGTGATAACCATTACCTCAAACTCAACTGATCTGTGGGAAAGGATGTTTTCCAATAGGGGAGGGATGTGCTTACTTGCACCATATCTGGACTCAGAAGGTCAGCATCTCCTGAGCTCCAGCCTTCAAAGGCTGATTCTCTGATTTAGTTTACTACTTGCACACTTTGGCTTACTGATCCTCCACTTAAGCTAACCACTCCACTTTCATTTTTTCCTGCTATGGCTGACTCTATCCCTCCACCATCTTGGTACTTGGTGTCTCTTAGAGCTGATAGGCTTACTGACACTCTGCTTATTGACAGGGGAAGAATAGGTCACAGAATAGGTGCCTTTGGGTCTGGGGGCTTA
Organism: Gracilinanus agilis; assembly: GCF_016433145.1. Taxonomy (NCBI): domain Eukaryota; kingdom Metazoa; phylum Chordata; class Mammalia; order Didelphimorphia; family Didelphidae; genus Gracilinanus; species Gracilinanus agilis. Next base: position 969 of record NW_025390497.1, on the reverse strand, counting down.
AACAGAAGCACACATCATTTATGACACCTGATCATAGAGGGTATCTAGTACAAGTACACATCCTTCGTGGCATCGTGATCATGTTACCCATCTTGAGAAACCTAGGGATGTTTGGGATCTTAAGTGATGCTTGAGATGTTGGGATCCTAAGGTGGGTAAATTATCTGGAGCAACCTAATATGGTAGACATGTAGAGATGAGGTATGCCCTCATGCTCAGACCCTTATCTTAAGGCTAGTGTAAACACATCCAAATCTTAGAGGTAGAGGATCCCATGTGTTTTCAGCTTCCAGCCCTACAAGGTGAATTCCTCATCTAATCTTTGACCTGTGATGTCTCTAGGAATTTGGGGTGCATTGGGGAACACTGATGCACACCACTTCTCCCCCACCCCCTTGAATTTCTAAGGGAAAGAGGGCGATGGTCAGTCTTCTGTAACTTCTTCAAGGCTGGCAGGGGACGTAGAGCTGGCCCTTCCTCCTAGGGAGAAGGAGAAAAAGTGGCAGCTTTCGTGGTCCAGAGGTCCAGGTTGCAGAGCTCTTGAGGATTTCAGTGGCATCGGGGTGACTTCCATGTCAGCTTTTATCCTAGAAGCAAACAGAGAGGTGACAGTATATCACAGACACAGGGACCTCATATCAGGGCACCTGTGACTTCCAGGAAGATAGCAATGAAAGGGATAAGCAGGGCATATCACCATCAAGTGCAGGAGGAGCAGGAGCCACAGAAGAGTTGGCTCAGGGTGTGTGCAGTACAAGTATACAGATACCCGGGGGTCAAGGAACCACAAAGTGCATTCCCCAAATTAATGAGGGGGGGGGGGAGACAGGCAGGGGTTAGGACCACAGACAGGTAAGACTCTTGAGGTGGCCACCGAGGGCCATGAGAGGGAAGCTGTGCCTGAGATGCCAGAGGTGACATATGGTGCCCCAAATAGATCTCTAACCTAAAGGGTCACAAATAGATCTG
>NW_025390496.1:0-7318 GCF_016433145.1 Gracilinanus agilis | reverse complement strand
TATTAAGGGCCAGATACTATGCTTAGTGCTTTACAAATAATAGGTCATTTGAACCTCACAACACCTCTGTGAGATAGATGCTATTGTTGTTCTCATTTTACAGGTGAGGAAACTGAGGCTTAGAGAGGTTAAATGATTTGCCCAGGCTCACAAAGCTGATAAGTGCCTGAGACTGGATTTGAAAATTCAGATTTTCCTGATTCCAAGTCCAGCACTCTAACCTCTGTGCCGTTTCCTCACTATTTCCTACTTTCTCTTCTACTACTTTTTTCTTTCTTTGTTGTTGTTATTAACAAAAGTTATTTATTTATTCACCTGCTCAAAATACATTTATTTATTTATTCCCCCTCAATATTTATTTATTTAATTAAAGCTATTTTTCCATGTTTCCGTGATTCATGTTCTTTCCCTCACCTCCTCTCTCCCCTCTCCCATAGCCAGTGAGCAATTCCACTGGGTTTTACGTGTATCATTGATCAAGACCTATTTCCATATTATTAATATTTGTAACAGAGTGATCATTTAGAGTCTACATCCCAGTCACGTCTCCATCAAACCATGTAATCAAGCAAATGTTTTTCTTCTGTTTCTACTCATACAGTTCTTTCTCTAGATGTGGATATTTTTTTCTTTGAATCCTTCAATCTAAGCAAACTCATCTCTTCATTATTCCCTTAACTTGATGTTTGCACTCTTAATTCTATGCCTTTCTTCATTCTTTTTCTCTTCCTTTGAAATGTCCACAACTCTATATTCCTCTACTAAGTCTACTTGTTGAAATTTCTTTCTTAGCTCCTCTCATTAACCACACAGCCCTTGGTGATCACTTCCTTCCATAAATTTCAGTAGCTTTCAGTCTGTATCATTCATTTTGGTCATTCAGTTAACTAGCATTTATAAGTGATTACAATGTACCTTGGTGCTGTGCTAAGTGTAGTATCACTTTAAAAAAATGGATATGTAGTCTCTCATTAGGTCATTAGCTTCTTGAAAGCAAGGGCCTATGTTTTATTCCTGTTATATCCATAGCTATTAGCATAGTGCAGTGATTCCCAAAGTGGGTGCTACTGCCCCCTGGTGGGTGTTGCAGCAATCCAGTGCGATGGTGATGGCCGCAGGTGCATTTATCTTTCCTATTAATTGCTATTAAAATTTAAAAAAATTAATTTCCGGGGGGCTGAGTAATATTTTTTCTGGAAAGGGGGCAGTAGGCCAAAAAAGTTTGGGAACCACTGTCATAGTGCCTTCCCAACACATAATAGGTGATTTTCTAAGATTAAATAACATTTTCTATTTTTCATAATTCTAATTTAGATCTTAAATTTAATTGACTCTCTAAAGGGGGAAAATGTGTAATATTATTATCTAATAATAAATATGTAACTTAAACATTAAATAACCCAAAATTAATGCTACTTAATCAGAATTTGTTGGCTACTGTAGGATCTCCTACTCCCTTAAATAAATCAGCGATTGTTGGTAAGACCTCATTAAATTACATTAAAATCTATTATGCATTATCTTACATAAGAAGTTATACAAAACTAAAAATAAACTAATCACAGTATGCTTTTTCCTGTTTTTTATTTTAATATGGAAGTAAATTTCACTTTTTCATGGATTAATCTTAATTTGATTTAGTTTCCTATTTGTCATATTTCTTAACTATCTCTCATCTGTGTTAAACTGTAACTGCATTTTCTCTTACAATTATTCATTCTTCAGTTTCCTTTTTTCTTGAACTTTCATTTTCATGTATATTTGATGAATCCTACCTCAATGTTTACTTTCGCAATTTCCCAAATCATAGCTTTTAGAAGTAAAATCTTACCCTGCCAAAAAAAACAACTCATTTTGAAATGTCTGCTCATTTTGACAGCACATAGTTCTCTTGTGTCAGTATTTCTAATAACAAAAGAAATTTCTTTGGGCAGGCAAATGTTATGCAATGAAGTAAGATATTCTACTATTATTTTTAATTTGCTTTCAGCTTCAGCATAGCTTCAGAGAAAGAAGGAATGGATTTTACAAAAGTTATCAGAATTTTTTAAGTGGTTTTGATAAATCAACAAAGCAGCCATTTAAAAAACTTTCTTTAAATTTTTGCTTACTTCGGTACATTGAGCAAGGGGGCTAATCAAAATCAGGAAAAATGGTCTGTGGCTTTAGTTTCATAGTGGAAATACTAAAGAGATGGCATAAACTAAAATAGTTTCCTGTTGTTAGCTGGGATTTATATAGCTGAGAAATAAAGGAATACATTTGATGTGAGAGATGTTTTGCAAAATTAAGGAGAAATGAAAGGTTATTGTTTTGTGGTTTGGACTTAGGTTTTAGAAGTCTCACAGATATCTCAGACTTTGATTTCTCTTTATCTAAATAGTACCTCTCTTTATATATGCCATTTATATTGTGTCTTTTTTTTCCCTCTGAGTTGAGGGGGAGAAGAAAGAAGAAATGGAATATATATGTAGTCGCAAATAAGTACAGAATTCCTTTTTTTAAAATTTTTTTTTATTGAAAAAAAAGTCGCCTATTAGTAAAAACTTTTTTTTAATAGAAATGTAAACTTTTGAAGGTCATTAGAAAAGTTAGTAACAATTCAAAACTATTATGTAGGCATTCAAATCCCCTTTAAATTCTATTCAATTAAGTAAACATTTGCTCAGTGACTTTTAGGGCTGAGCATAGAAGTTATACAAGTTTGATTGGGTTGAAGAACCATTCCAGATAGAGGGAGAATAGTATAAGCAAAGACAATGATGAATTTGGGGAGTAATGTTCAGTGTGGAGCGTTGAGTTTATGAAGGTGACTCCTTTGAAATATTAGTAGAAGACTAAATAATTTTTCAGAAATATTATCAGTCATATTATCAGTAAGATACTAGACTGTGGACTGAGGATAACAATGTATAAGACTTGGTCCTGTCCCAGGGATATTGTATTATGATTGAGGAGATGAAATATGAAAAGATATAATTTAGTGATATAATTTAAAAATTAAGACTTCCAAGAATCAAGCTTTCTCTTATCCACATACATTATCTATTTCTCATCTATACAATTCCTCAGTTATCAGGAGATTGAGCCTTATTGTTCTTGCTTGATTTAATTAATTTGGAAATTTTTTTTTTCAGATCACTTTGATTAGCTGACCTCCATCTGAAGGAATTTAAAGATGCATTAGCACTCCCTAGACACTCTTTGTTTTAGCAAACTTCTCATTTTTGCAAATAGAAAAATTAGTTCAAAGAAGTAAAATTTAGATGTTAAGATCTTTGGACATATGCACTTTAGAGAATCTGTTGAATCTGTTAACAGACAAACATCATTTAGAGTTGCTTGATACAAATTAATTTACTTAGAAACATTAGTGTTATAGTGCTATTAACAGGATCATAGATTTAGAACTTATTAGTCATCTAGTTCAAACTTCTCATTTTTGCAGGTAGAGAAAATGGAAGTTCAAAGAAATAAAATTATTTGTCTAAAGTCACACTGGGATTCTAGCCCAGGTTCTCATACTCCAAATCCAACAGTCTTTTGTTTTGACAGTCACTTCCCAGGAGATAGCCTTTCAATGAAACATTAACATAGAGTGCTTTAACAAAACTAATAAAGTGGTTATAACCAACAGTATTATAACTTTCTATTTTTGTTTGCTGTTAACAGAAAGACATCTTTTCACTTTAGTATTAAAAACGTTTTCATTGCATTTGACCAAAGTTTTGTTGCTTTTTAGTACTGTTTGCTTTTACATTATTTTAGTCAGTGGATATATTGTTTGGTTCTGCTTTCTCTGTACCAGTTCATAAAATCTTGACATTTTCTTTTTTTTTTTTTTTTTTAACCCTTAATTTTGGTGTATTGTCTCCTAGGTGGAAGAGTGGTAAGGGTGGGCAATGGGGGTCAAGTGACTTGCCCAGGGTCACACAGCTGGGAAGTGGCTGAGGCCGGATTTGAACCTAGGACCTACTGTCTCTAGGCCTGACTCTCAATCCACTGAGCTACCCAGCTGCCCCTTGACATTTTCTTTTTGATATAATACTTTACCATTACATGAATGTGCTGCAGGCTGTTTAGCTGATTCTCAGTTGTTACTATTATAATTGGTTACCAATATCTTGCTATAATAAATAATACTGCGAAGAATATTTGGTAATTTGAAACTCTTTATGACCTGGCCTCTTCCTTCCTTTCCAGTTTTTTTATACTTTACTCCCCTCCATACATTCCAATCCATCTACTCCAACCTACTTACATTTCTTCAGATATGATACTCTATTTTCCGTCTCTGCTTTTGGCTATTCCCTTGTTTAGAATGCACTTTCCCCTCACCTGGGCCTCTTGCTATTCTTTTTTTTTTTTTTTTAAATTTCCCATGGTTACATGATTCATGCTCTTACCCCCAACCCCGCCCCCCCCCCCCCAATAGCCAATGCACATTTCCACTGCTTTTAACATGTGTCATCAATCAAGACCTATTTCCATATTATTGATAATTGCATTGGTGTGGTCATTTTGAGTCTACATCCCCAATCATGTCCGCATCAACCCTAGTGTTCAAGCAGTTGTTTTTCTTCTGTGTTTCCACTCCTGCAGTTCTTCCTCTGAATGTGGGTAGTGTTCTTTTCCATAAGTCCCTCAGAATTGTCCTGGGTCATTGCATTGCTGCTAGTACAGAAGTCCATTACTTTTGATTTTATCACAGTATATCGGTCTCTGTGTACAATGTTCTTCTGGCTCTGCTCCTTTTGCTCTGCACCAATTCCTGGAGGTCTTTCCAGTTCACATGGAATTCCTCCAGTTCATTATTCCTTTTAGGACCCTCTCGCTATTCTTGCCTTTCTATAATGATGCTGATGGTGGCCTCCAGTGATGATGATGATGATGATGATGATGATGATGATGATGATGATGATGATNGCCTCCAGTGATGATGATGATGATGATGATGATGATGATGATGATGATGATGATGATAGCATCTAGCATTTTACAGCACTTTTAGGTTTACAAATTGCTTTGCCAATGTTATCTAATTTTATTTTCACAGAAACCCTTGAAGGTAGGTGCTATTATCCTTATTTTGCACATGAGGAAAATGAGGTAGATATTTTTAAGTGACTTGCCCATGGCTGAACAGCTGGTATTTATGTGAGGTCACATTTAACTCTGGTCTACTCCTGACTCATCATCATATGTTTTGTTCACCAGAGCAGCTCATGTCCTCTCTTATCAGCCCATCTCCTCTTGGACGCCTTACCAATTCTTCTATCTGGTAGTGACTTCTCTTTTCAAATTACTTTCTATCTAATCTATATATATATATCTTGTATATACCTAGTTATTTATATGTTATTTACCTCATAAAAATAATGTGTTTCTTGAAGCCAGCGGTTGTTTTTGCTTTTCTTTTTATTCCAAGCATTTAGCCTGGTGTCAGACACATAAAAAACATTTCAAAAATGCTTGCTAACTGACTGGCATCTATTGGACTCAGATGTGGTATCAAGGAATGTTAATAGTTCAATAACTTTTCTCAAACAATTCCATATTGTTTTCCAGAATAGTTGGGTAGACCAGTTCCTAGCTCTACTGGCATATATTCCCATAGTTACTAAAACAGTGACTTTTTTCCATCCTTGTCAGTTTGATAGGTGTGGAATGATATCTCAAATATTATAGTTTGCATTCTTTCATTAGTTAGTGATTTTATAGTTTTATGTTGTTTTTGATAGTTGGCATTTGTAGAGTTACCATTAAGTGAAAGTCTGCTAAAAAAAGCTTGACAAAAATCTACCTTAATTTTTTGTAGTAAAATTAATTTTCTTGATTTTTAAATATGCTAGATTTATTGTGTCAAATTAAACTATGCATTCTGAAAAATTCATTTATTTCATGACTAGTTCTAAAGTAACTTTAAAAATTAAATTAGTTTAACATTTTTTTTCAGGCATTTTTTTCTTCTAAACTTCCCCAGAGTCCCAAGAAAAAAAAGACAAGAAAAAGCCTTTGTAATAGTAAGCATAGGGAATCAAAAGAAACTCCTACTTGGCCAAGGCCAGAATTGCATGTCTCATTGAGTCCATTCTCTGTCTGGAGGTGGGTACATCCTTTAGCATTGGCCTTCAGGGTGGTTATTTTGTTTGACAACATTCTTTATTTCAAAAGGACTCATTATACCAGTACATATAGACTTTTTTTTAATATAAAATTTTATTTTAAACATTTATCAATATTCATTTTTAACCTGTTTACATGCTTCATACCCCTATTTTCCCCTTCACCCCCCACACTCCCCACACCCATGGCCAATGCACATTTCCACTGGTTTTGTCATGTGTCCTTGTTTAGGGCCTATTTCCATATTGTAGTTAGTTGCATTGGTGTGGTCCTTTCGAGTCTACATCCCCGNCCCCCCACTATGGCCGACGCACATTTCCACTGGTTTTAACATGTGTCCTTGTTCAGGGCCTATTTCCAAATTGTTGTTAGTTGCATTGGTGTGGTAGTTTCGAGTCTACATCCCCAATCATGTCCGCCTCAGCCCATGCATTCAAGCAATTGTTTATCTTCTATGTTTCCTCTCCTGCAGTTCTTCCTCTGAATGTGGGTAGCTTTCTTTACCATAAATCCCTCAGAGCTATCCTGTGTCATTGCATTGCTGCTAGTACAGAAGTCCATTACATTCTATTTTACCATAGTATATCAGTCTCTGTGTACAGTGTTCTTCTGGCTCTGCTCCTTTTGCTCTGCATCAGTTCCTGGAGGTCTTTCCAGTTAACCTGGAACTCCTCCAGTTTATTATTCCTTTTAACACAATAGTATTCCATCACCAACATATACCACAATTTGTTCAGCCATTCCCCAATTGAAGGACATACCCTCCTTTTCCAGTTCTTTGCCACTACAAAAAGCGCAGCTATAAATATTTTCATACAAGTCTTTATCTATGATCTCCTTGGGGTACAAACCCAACAATGGTATGGCTGTATCAAAGGGCAGGCATTCTTTTATAGCCCTTTGAGCATAGTTCCAAATTGCCAGCCAGAATGTAACAACTCCACCAGCAATACATTAATGTCCCAATTTTGCCACATCCCCTCCAACATTTATTACTCTCCCCTTCTTTCATTTTAGCCAATCTGCTAGGTGTGAGGTGATACCTCAGAGTTGTTTTGATTTGCATTTCTCTAATTATTAGAGATTTAGAACACTTTCTCATGTGCTTATCGATACTTTTGATTTCTTTACCTGAAAATTGCCTATTCATGTCTCTTGCCCATTTTTCAATTGGGGAATGGTTTGATTTTTT
>NW_025390495.1:0-9516 GCF_016433145.1 Gracilinanus agilis | reverse complement strand
CAGTCTTAGACAGCCTTCAGTAACTCAATGTCTAGACTCAGGGAGGGAGGCAATAGTCCTATCACACTCTGCCCTATTCAGAACACAACTAAGCACTGGGTCTGATTCTGAGCACCACACCTCAGGAGATGGATTGATATGCTAGAGAGTATCCAGAGGAGGGCAACCCAAACAGTGAAGTGCCTAGAAATCCCTCCACATAAGGATTGAGGGAAGACCTTGGAGAGGAGAAGAGATGGGCATGGGGACATCATTTCTCCAAGTACTTGAAAGTCTGTTACAAAGAAGAAAGATTAGAATTAGAGATTATGTTGGCCCCAAGGTCAGAAATAAGACACGTGAGAGGCCAATTTAGGAAAAAAAAATTCCCACCAACTGGTGTGGTCCCAAAAGGGAGGTCCTCCTTATCGGAGCTCTTAAAAATAAAAAACTGAATGACCCCTTGTCAAGGATATGCGAGAAGGGGTTCTTGTAATTTCTCAAAAAGCGACAAGATGCATCCGGGCTCCCTCTAACTTGGAAACCATGACCTTTTATTGTACATAGTTATGGCTCTCATGGAGTTTAAGAAAGGTCTTCCATCCATCATTGGATTGTGAATTAAAAGCTGGAAGGGACCTAAAAGAATATTGGGTTACCATCAAAATAGCACTGGATTTGGAGTTAAAGGATGTGACTTAAGCTCCAGTCTTTGTCAAAGAGTAACTATGATCTTTAGAAAGCATCTCCCCTGGGCCTCAGTTTCCTGGTCTGTAATATAAAGGTGCTGGATGCCATGCTTTTGAGCCCATGATGCTGCGGATAGGGAAGGAGTGTTTTCAAATTGGTTTTCTTCTTTGCTAAATATCTTTCCGTAATTAACATCTTTTAACAGCTTTATATTTATCTTCATTATTTATGTCTATTCCTCTCTTCCTTTCTTTAAAAAGAGCAATGTGATATCTTCCAGCTGTTTAACATGCCTTTAGATTTCCTCCACAGAGTGGATTTCTTACAATCTCCCTGTTCTCCTCTTTCCTCCCGATTTGCTCTCGAATCACTTCAAGTCCTCAGAGCAAAAGCTCTTCATCTGTCCAATAAATCTTCCAAATGTTAATGGCCGTGACATTCTCCAAACAGTGTGTTTCTTTACACAGGCAGGAAGTGGACTTGTTCAGGGTCTGGAGGCTGAGGAAAATGCTATTTTCTTCCCAGAAACAAATTGTGTCACCAGCTGTGTTTAAAGAAGTTTCCAATGCTTCAAGACTCCAACAACTAGGGATTAGGTCTATAATGCCACTTCGTCCACCGAGGCAAATTGAAGCCCTTCTGTAATGCACTCTACAGTCCAGTCAACTGGAATCTGGTTAACTATTCCCTGTATATACATAGTTCAGTGGCAATTATGCTGAATTTGAAGGATAAGGACCCAGGTTCAGGTTTCACCTCTATCACTTATTTCCTTGGGTGACCACTGAATTATCACATGAGTTCTTTGAGCCTTTGCTTCTTGTGGGTAAAATGAGCAGGTTGGACTAGATGAGCTCCATGACCCTGTCCAGCTCTCAGTTAGGATGCTAGGATGTTCCATCTCTCTCCTCCATACCTTTGCATCAGCTATTTTCTATGCCTAGAATGTTTTCCCTCCTTGCCTCTGTCTTAAAGCCCCTAGCTCCTTCTGAGACTTGTCATAAAAATAATGTAGATATTGCAGATGGAGAGGGAGAGTAACCTAAACTGGGTACTACCACTGGTAATTGTGTGACAACAGTGATAGCCCAGATAGGTGGCTGGGGCAAGATCAACTGAGGCTTGCCCTAGTTAGATGATATGACACCTCCCTCCTTTATAACAGTGCCCAGGCAGGATCCTTCAGGTCAATGGATGATATCCCTTCAGGTCCCACCTGGGGTTGATTGATGGTGTATAATGGGCTCTATTAGCTTGGTAACGGTTTGTCTCTGACTGCGTATCTCCCTTCCCAGAGAAGCTATGAATAGCCACTTCAGGAAGGTACTTAAAAGGCTTTGACTGTATTTAACAAAGATGGGGTATTGGGATTGGATAGAGGAATTTGGAAACCCTATCTACTTGGATGATGATAAACCCTCAGAGAGAGACAGACAGAGAGAGAGAGAGAGAGAGAGAGAGAGAGAGAGAGAGAGAGAGAGAAAGTGCTAGGGGCATGTACAGAAATAACTACCATATAAAATGATGACCATCAACAAAAGTTTACAATAAAGTCCAAAGGCCCCTCAGAAAACAAATGCTAATAGAGTATTGAGAGGTCCAGCCTGATTGGAAAAGAAGCTTTGACTTTGTCACTTGTGGCGTGACCCTGCCCTGTTACTTAGCTTCTTTGACAGTCATTGTTGTCATCAGTCTAATGTTGAGGAAAGCCCCCAGGATTTTCACTGAAGAAAAAATAAAGCCTGGTCTGAGTCTGGTCTGACAGTAAGCAACCTTGGGATATCACCGATCCCCACCCCTCCGTGGGGCCTCAGTTTACCAACCTGGGAAATAAGATGGTTGAACCAGATGCTTTTGGGTACCTCTTCCAGGTTCTAGCTCTTATGAGCTGTCTCTCCCACAGGGTTCAAGGGAAAGCCTTTAGGAAAACTATTCCATAGAGATATGCGTATTTTTTATCATCACTGTTATCATCATTTAGAGTTAGAGGAGATCAGAAGAGAAGGAGGTCATGCAAGTACCAGACAGACCAAGAAGAAAAATTTTATATGCCCAACATTTAGCATAGTAGCTGGCATACAGTGGGTGCTTAATAAATGTCAACTGGTTCTCCCCACCTCCTACCTCCACATCTTTGTACTGTGTTTTCCAGAGCTTCTAGTCCCCCAGTTCTCAGGCAGGCATCCCTTTGAATGCAAATTGAACAGGCTAGTCAAAGGTGAGGGGACTAAGAATGCAAATTAAACCCAATTTTGCTTGTGAAAGAAATTGGAGAAGGGAGCTATAGAACAGCAAAAAGGCTATTAGGCTAGCCAAGGGGTCATAAAACTTTTCCCTAAATCACTAGACTGCAGTTTTTAACATTTTGAATGTACAAACTCAGAAGACACATCCTCAAATCCCCCAAATATGTTGTGTCATAAAGACACTGGTAGCTTCTGATAGTAAAGACATAAGTTGTTTCTGTCTCACTCCGGCCAAAGGTAATTCTGCATGGGGTAGGGCAACCTTGTCCTGCAAGGGATGCTTTCTTGAAGAAACTTGCTTACTAACTCCTACTAGAGAAAGGGGGAGGGGAGCAGCCCAGTTGTGTCTTCCTCGGGATTTCTAGTTAGGAACTCCGGTGAACTCTGTGCTGCAGGGATGGGTATGCTGGGTTCTTGGGGCATTGGATCTGTTAACTTAGAAAAAAACACGGGACTATTCAATAGTCATAAAACCACTCTTTAATCAAGGGAAAGGGGGAGGAGGGCTACTTGGCCTCTTATGCAGAGCTGCGCCTTGTGCAGAGTCTAAGGAACTCTGCTTCGCTCTGCTCCCTGATCCCCCTGGGAGTGACACCGCTAAATGCCGACTCCCAGGAACAAAGGAAATTGGAGAGCTTATATACCATTTGGGAAGATCCAGGGGCTGGGAGAGATGATGGACATTATACTGACAGGATACAATCAAGCTAGAGAAAGGGATCATAGCTAGAGGCTCCGGTGTAGGGAAGGGGCTGCTTACACAATGGATAACTAAAGGATAGTTCCTGCCCAGGTGTGTCTTCCTGGGACGGGGTCTTTGATACAATGGGGAAGACTACCTAGGACAAAAGGGTATTTAGCATTTATCCTGGGGTCCATTATTCAGTCTGCAACTGCTAGCCTGAGATTCCCTTCAGGGTGGATTCTCAGGGGAACAGGGAACAAGCACAAGCTTTGGGGGTCTCCAACCTACAAGCTATTTCTAAACTTGGGGTTCATCATACCTCACTACAAGTTTGGGAACTCTAGATTCCATGTCGACAGATCCTTGGCATGCATGCCCACTGAGAGGTCTATGCATCCCATCTCTGGCACATATGCCAGAGGTTCACCACTATGGTTCTAGATGGTGCCCAGCCTGGAGGTATTATCTTCTTGAATTCAAATCTGGCCTCAGATGCTTAATAGCTGGGTGGTCCTGGATAAGTCACTTCACCTTGTTTGCTTCAGTTTCTTCTTCTGTAAAATGAGATGGAGAAAGAAATGGCCAACCACTCCAATATCTTTGCTGAGAAAACTGCAAACAGGATCAAAGGGTTGGACAAAAAAATTCCAAATGGAGTCACAAAGAGTCAGATACAATTGAACAACAAAAGTACCTTCCTTATATGGCTGTGAGATTCCAAGGACATAAAGTCCATAAAGCATTTTACAAAAATGAAAAAGATCTGTGCCAGTATTTATTATGATCCATTTAAGAAAAGATTAAGATAAGAAATGGACTGGTGAATTCACTGGCTAAAGAACTTCTAGGTGAAGAAATTTCATCTTCAACCTATCTTCTCTGCAACTTAGGTTCTTAGAGAATTGCCCAGAGAACTGGAAGTTATATTTGTAATGGGGTAAAAATAAAAGGGTTGAACTAAACATATAAAAATGTGACCGCCAAAATTATTACTAAAGTCAGAATGACCTTATAGCAATTTATTTATAAAAGAAGAAAGAGTGAAAGTAAGGAAATCAGAGAGAGAGTAGATAATTTCTCTGGATGGTCCAAACCAGGCAGGGCTTCAGAGGCCCCAGAAAAGGGGGCCCAGAGGTAAATTAAACAAGGGTTTTAGCCATGAGGCCTCCTCCAAAACTAGGGGTCTCTCTGGAGGCTAGTATCTCTCAAAAAAGCCAGGAAAGGAAGTCGGCCTTTTTAACTCACCCACATGGTGGTTCTAAGGGAAAATCAAAGAGCAGTCTGAGGTCCCCAGCTAGAGCTCCTCCAGGTTCAAATACAAAGATGAAAGAGCTGCTCATAAGAAGTTCTTGCCACTTTTAAAGACCCTTCCTTGTGCCACTTCCTGTGCTTTTCTTCTACTTTATGTGGACCAATTGCAGTTAGAGATTTGCTTAGGACTGCCCTAGGGACCGTTAGTCGATTCTGATTGGTCACTCACTATTGCACATGTGGATCACAGACTTCCCCATACTTAAGGATAAGTGGGGTGTATAGACTTCTGGTGATTAAATCTAAAAATGGGCAGGGGAGAGTTAATCCCATCTTCACATATTACTTGCCCAGTATGACATAGCAGGACTTGAACTCAAGTCTTTCTGGATTTGAGCCCAGTTCTATATCTACTATAAAATGCTTTCTCTCATTATACCTGAAAGAGATGATTTTGAATAATATCACAGTTAGATGCTCTGGCTTGACTTACTCTCCCCACCCAAACTCCAACAGTGAGTTCATTTCCTAGAGAAAAATCTGTTTCCCCTCAGGATTCTAGGGGTATCACTGAGATGCTGTGTATTGTCTTTCATAAGCCCCTATCTGGGAGGTTTCCTCAACATCAATTCCTAGTAGTTACTGCTCTAACATCATTTTGATGAGTTGACTTTCTCTCAATAACTAGATCATTACCAGCACTGTTTCCTCCCTTAGTTGTCCAGTGGAAAATCACATTTTGTTGTTGTTGTTGTTTATTGATATATCTAATCTCTTTTGTTGGACTGTAAGCTCCTTAAAGACAGGAACTATTGATTTCTTCATATCCTCAGTGGCTAGCAAAGTACCTTACTCAAAATAGGTTTTTACTAAATATCTGTTGAATTGAATGAAGTAGAATTCAATGGAATTGGATTTCATGAAGTATCCTTCTACCTTTATAAAATGCTTCATTTCACCAACAAAGAGTTGAGCCGTGGAACGAATGCAGGTTACCTAAATAAGTGCTGTCTTATTCCAGACTCCACTATAGCATGTCTCCAAGAGACTTGTACTGAAGACTCATCATGGTGTAAGGGGACCTGGACTCCTGCAATAATAATAAGCACCACTTATATACTGTCTTAAAGCTTGTCAAAGATATAGAGAGATGATAGATAGATAGATAGATAGATAGATAGATAGATAGAAAGACAGATAGATAGATAGATAGATAGATAGATAGATAGATAGATAGATAGATAGANAAAGATAGATAGATAGATAGATAGATAGATAGATAGATAGATAGATAGATAGATAGACAGACAGATAGATAGATAGAAAGATAGACAGACAGATAGATAGAAAGATAGATAGAAAGATAGATAGATAGATAGATAGATAGATAGATAGATAGATAGAAAGATAGATAGATAGAAAGATAGACAGACAGATAGATAGATAGATAGATAGATAGATAGATAGATAGACAGATAGACAGATAGATAGACATATAGAATCATACATATATGTACACGTGTGTGTTGTCTCCTCCAATAGAATGAAAGCCCCTTGAAGGCAAGACTTTGTTTTAATTTTGTTCTTTGTATTCCTGGCACCTGAACTGTGTTGTTCAGTCATTCTTAGTAGTGTCTGACTCTGTGACCCTGCTTGGGGTTTTCTTGGCACAGATACTAGAGTGATTTGTCATTTCCTTTTCCAAATCATCTTACAAATGAAGAACTGAGGCAAACAGGGTTAAGGGACTTACCTAGAGTCACACAGTAGTGTCTGAGTCCAGATTTGAACTCAGGAAGGGGAGTCTTTCTGACTCCGTGCCCAGTGCTCTATGCACTATGGTGTTCCCTATCTACCCATGGCAGCTGAGCAGCTAGGTCCATAGTGGATGCTTAATAAATGCTTGTTGACTGATTGACAAAACTTCATATATATAATATTGAGTTTAATCATCTGAAGTGGATCCTGTGTTACTCTGAAAAAAATTTGTACAGATAACTTTTGGTTTCATGTCTTCTAGACTTCAACATTGTTCTCTTCCTCACCCCCACCCCCAAAAGTTATCTCTTATAATAAAAAAAATGTAAAAGAAGGAACAAAGTCCAGCCAAAGTGGCCAACATACCGAAGGAGCCTGATGCTAAATGTTGTTTCCTATGACCATAATCCCCCACCAGTGTAAAATCACAAATGCTTAAACATTAAGGAAATAAAGATCAAAATATACAATCCTTGATATCATGGACCTTCCATTCTATTTTCTCATTTGATAAGCAATTATTAAGTACCTACTATGTACCATGTGCCAGGAATTCAAAAACAAATTACCTTCAAAGAGCTTACATTCTATCTGGGTAGCCAACTATAGGTGTTATTATCCTCATTTTACAGATGGGGAAATCAAGGTACTGAGAGGTATAATGACTTTCCTAGTGACATGAAAACAGTAGGTATCAGGGGTGTAATTTGATTCTAGGTCTTCCTCGGATCCCATGTCTTATGCTTTCCCCACTGGGCAATATCCCACTCCATAACTCCTGATAGATTCTACCAGATTGGACAGACTTTCAAGCATGGGGCCAGCAATATCTGTCATCTGAAGACCAGCCTCAGTAAATCCATTCAGGAAGTATTTCTGAAGTGCCCACTGTGTGCCAGGCTTTGTGTTAGGTGCTACGTTCAAAGGAACCCATCACCAAGTTGGATAGAGGACATTGAGAGTTTATGCCACATCAGCTCTAAGAAACCATCACCAAGGGCTCAGGGGATTCATTTTCACACTGACATGGGGAAGACTGAGACTGCCATCATCACAGATGACTTCTCTCAGGACTTCTGGCTTATCACATACAAAGTACTAAACACAGAATGGGGGGATCTCAACTATCTTCTTAAATACAGAGGGAAGCCGAGCAACTGTGACCTTCCAGCACCAGAGCCCTTGCAGCAGCACTCTCTAAAACCAGGCTGCATCCACTACAATCCGTATCGGGGAAGGGCTAATTCTCTCACAGTTCACAAGCCCTTTGCTATTATGAACTTTGCACTATGTTGTAGGAATATTACATTTTTCCTTAGGAATCATGGGATATCTTTAGCATGATCCCCACCTCCACATGGAGATCCACATGATGATCCACACAGACCCCAAGGTACCCACAGGAAATTCAGGAATTCTCATCACCCTCCCTCTCCTCCCTGAACCAGCTTAATGTCCTTATTGAGGACATACCCTGCTTCACTCCTGTCTTTATATCCCTAGCCTGACACACAGTAGGCACTTATTACATGCTCATTGCTTGAATGTGGGCTCGTCTTTCTCTTTGTTCTTTTCAATAGAACGTAGGCTCCTTGAGGGGAGGAAGAGCTTTATCTTGGTTATTGGACCCACAAAGCCTAGTACAGTGCCTACCACAGCCTGGGTATGTTTGCTGCTGCCAGTTGGATTAATCCTGGGGCCCAGAAGCTGGGCCAAAGTCAGAACCCAAGAACAAAGCAGCTTTGGGAGACATCCCATAACTTCAGAAGCCTTATAATCCAAGCTGGATC
The DNA here is from genome assembly GCF_016433145.1 of Gracilinanus agilis. Taxonomy (NCBI): domain Eukaryota; kingdom Metazoa; phylum Chordata; class Mammalia; order Didelphimorphia; family Didelphidae; genus Gracilinanus; species Gracilinanus agilis. The sequence goes on along the minus strand of NW_025390495.1, from coordinate 1,117 downwards.
CCATGGCAACCGACTCTACACAGCAACCCAGATTCATTTGCTGAACTGAAATTTTTCTGGCTATGAAATATTCCCTGATATTACCTGAGGGAGTTCAGAAGCTCCAAGTGTCCTGGTATTTTGGTAGTTTTATAGACTTCAAACACCTCTCCAAGCCTCAGTTTCCTCATCTGTAAAATAATGACTCTATGACCATCATGATTTCTGTCCAGCTTTAGCATTATGGCTAGCATTTATATAGCTCTTTAAGATTTGACAAGCGTTTTACAATTATTACTCACAATCCTGGCATGGAGGTTCTATTATTTTCCCCATTTGACAGATGAGGAAACTGAAGCAGACGGATGTTAAGTGACTTACCCATGTCACAAAGTTGATGTCTGAAGATGGGACTTCAAACCTTCCTTAATTCAAGTCCAGTGCTCTATCCACTGGGCTCCCTAGCTGCTCCCAGCATTCCCTGATTCTCTCATCTACAGGGTAAATAAATATTTTTTCCTCATTTCAGGTATCCACTCAGACTAAGGTCTTGCATTCCATTCAGGAGCTTCAACAAGGTATAAGTATTAAATTTCACAATGCTTGGACTCTCCTTATGTAATGGCTAAATATAGTGGCTACCAAATGACATAACCAACCCCAGAATGATTTCCTTTCTCCCTTTATTTTAAAAATCACTTAGAAAGTTGGAATGCCCATCCAATAAGGAGCAACAGGCTCAAGAGTCATTATTTGCTGTTCCAGAAGCTTTTCACTAGCCATGGGTTTCAGACACATATATGACCTGTATTCAAATCTTGGAGCTAGGTGGGGTAGGGAAGAAAGGCTTGGGCCCTACCATCAAAACTCTTACCACCTACTTATTACTGCAATGAGAGATCCAAGGCAATTTTCTGTAGGGCGTAGAAGGCAGAAGGTGCTGCCAGTCACTCTGATGCTGGCGCCTGTGTATTTCTCTCTCCCTCTCCCTCTCCCTCTCCCTCTCTCTCTACCTCCCTCTCTCTCTCTCTCTCCCTCTCTCTCCCTCTCTGTCTCTCTGTCTCTCTGTCTCTCTGTCTCTGTCTCTCTCTCTCTCTGTCTCTCTCTCTCTCTGTCTCTCTCTCTCTCTCTCCCTCTC
>NW_025390494.1:0-2129 GCF_016433145.1 Gracilinanus agilis | reverse complement strand
ACAGAGAGACAGAGACAGAGACAGACAGAGACAGACAGAGAGACAGACAGAGAGAGACAGAGAGAGTCAGAGACAGAGAGAGTCAGAGACAGAAAGAGTCAGAGAGAGAGAGACAGAGAGAGACAGAGACAGAGACAGAGACAGAGAGAGAAAGTCAGAGACAGAGAGAGAGACAGAGAGATGACTTCTGAGGTTCCTTCTGGCTCGGTATCTTAACACTTTGTAGTTGAATAAAAAGATAATCACATTTGTTTATCTCTCCTTCAGAGTTAAGGCTCCTGAGTGGAGCCCAAAGTTAAATACTCCTTTGCATTGTGGGAAATCTTCCAGGGCATCTTGAACCCAAGGCATGGGCTTGACCTAAACCCTGTAGGTTTCTTTGAGATTCTTTTTTTGTTCTTCATTAAGTAGACTGCAAGAATAAGGACAGATCCCAGTATGTTTAATGAATAGTTCAATCAAACAAGAAAAAGAGTAAAATTGATAGAGAACCAGCTTTGGATCCAGGAGGACCTGAATTGAAGTGACATACTCATTGTGCCCCCTCTCCACTCCCTACCTCCCTATAAAATATATAAATATCTATCAATTGTTGTGATCTGAGGTAAGGGAAGACCATGTTCTACTTGGAGGCTTTCTTCATAGCTGAAATCATCTGCCTACACTGAAAAAAGAGTGATAATGCCATTCTATATGGCTTTTAAAGTTTGCCAGCTGCTCTCTTCAAAGTCCAGTACAAGGGAGCTCTAGGATTATCAGCCCCAATTAACAGATGTGGAAACTGAGGCTCTGAGAAATTGGTTTATTTATTATCACAAGATAGATGAGTGTAGGAGGCAGGATTGGAACCCAGGGCCCACTTACTCTTAAATCCAGAGTTCTCCTAGTTGTCCCAACTCTATCTAAGGCCTCAGGCTCCAGTGGGGTGGCAGGGAGTTTGGGTGGCTGTGAGCTGTCAAGTGAGGAAGGCTGGAGCTCAGGTGCTGGAGATTTGGTGAAGAAAGCAATAGGCTCATTCCAGTAGCTTTGGTCTACCTCTGCTGGTCACTGTCCTGCTACCATCAATTTTGGTAGCTCTGTCCTGAGGAAGGAGGAGGGCTTTCCTCTCCATCTGTCCTTCTCTTCTCTGTTGCCTCCCTCCATAGCCTCTCCTAGTCTCTAATAGGAGTAAAACTCTCCTGGCGCCATCTTGCAAAGTGAGCCTGATTAAAAGGAAGGGAGGCTGAAAGAATGAATCCTGCACTCTCATTCCTCTCCCTTCTCTGCTGTCATTCTGTCTCCTCCCAGCCTATCTGCCACCACCACTCTCCAGATCCCCAGTCAAGGCTGTCTTCCTAATGGTTGCTGCCGTAACGCCTCCCTATCCCCAGAAGAGGGAATAGCTTCTGGACCCAGGAAGGGAAGATAAGACAAAGAGAGACAGGACTAACTTCTAGGTTTGCTACTGACCCTCTTGAGAGCCCAGTTACCCTGACTTTAAAATAAGGCATTTGGATTGGATGACTTCTGAGCTCTGTTCTAGTTCTAAGTCTATGCTCCTGTAATTTCTGTCATTTTTACGGGTTAGGAAACTGAGGGCTCAGAGCCTTGCTGGGTTGGTAGATGTCAGAGCTAGGATTCAAACTGAGATCTTCTGAGGCCAAGACCAGTGAATGCTCTGTCCACAGCCCTGAGCTGCCTTTCAGGGACTAAGGGTACTTAGTCATTGGTCATGTGATCTTGGGCAATGAAAATCGATTATTCCAAATGTCTTAAGGTGCTGTGCCAGGACACAAAGGAAACCTAAGGACACAGAGCAAGCTTCAAGAGTTTGTGACTTCAGCTTCAGTTCTATAGTCATCTAAATATTCTAGGTCTAGGCAAGACAGGAACAAGATAAGAGAGAGAGAGAGAGAGAGAGAGAGAGAGAGAGAGAGAGAGAGAGAGAGAGAGAGANAGAGAGAGAGAGAGAGAGAGAGAGAGAGAGAGAGAGAGAGAGAGAGAGAGAGACAGACAGACAGACAGACAGACAGACAGACAGACAGACAGACAGAGAGACAGAGACAGAGAGACAGAGAGAGAGAGAGAGAGAGAGAGAGAGACAGAGACAGAGACAGAGACAGAGACAGAGACAGAGACAGAGACAGAGA
>NW_025390493.1:0-7053 GCF_016433145.1 Gracilinanus agilis | reverse complement strand
AAGGAAGGAAGGGAGGAAGGAAGGAAGGAAGGAAGGATGGATGCATCAGCCATCTTCCCACCACATCATGCAACTTTAAAACGTCACAATTTTCTTCATTTTATTAGAAAGCTTTTCTGTAGAAAATCTTAGGGAGAAATATTTCTATGATCATATTTTCTGAGACATTAATAAAAATAATCTCATTATTCTACCTGCCAGAATTCCAGTTTGAAGTGGAAGGAACAGGACTCACTGGAGCCAATAACATAATGTAGATTGCTACAGTTTATTAAGTAAAACATTTAGTAAATGTATGGTCCTACTAAAAAAAAGTCAGAGTGTGCATTAAGGTTACAATGTTCACCTCCTTGTAGCATCTTTTAAAGCAACTGGAAAATTTTTAAAGGTTAATTCAACCTCTTTTTCCCCCTACATAGTTCTACATTAGACTTTTAATCACAATAATGGTTTAATTATGAAAGGCAAGAGTCTATCCTTGGATGTGACTCCAGAATCACACAACAACAAATAGAAGAAAAACTAGATGATGGCTTGAAATGTGATAGAGTTAACAATTCTGTTAAAAATGTTTATTTTCCCAATCTTGTTTATTTTATGAGGCTGAATAAGAATAATCCTTTTAAGCTTCAATATCTCCTTTAGATTTTGGATTAATTTCTCCATATCATTAGTATTACCCTGTATTGAATAGAGAGACAGTTTGATGTAACAGATCAAGGGCTCAGACCAGTATCTGTTCAAGTCTTGCTTTTGATGCCCACTAGCCGTAAATATGACTAAATCCTTTACTGTTTATAGTAAACTACAGGAACATGGAGAAGTAAATTTGCCACTCATATTAGTAGACTACTACTAGTATTTAGTACTCATTGGAGCTCCCTAAACAAACAGAAAAACACTCTTCTTCAAAGTCATTAAGAATAACACTCAACAGTTTTACTCTAGCAAAGTTTCAAACCTTCAGGAATTGTAAACTCTCGAGCTAGCAGAACTCTCGATCTATAGTTAAACTCTTCACTGTTTAAACATAAATTCAATCAGAAANAGAACTCTCAATCTATAGTTAAACTCTTCACTGTTTAAACATAAATTCAATCAGAAACTTCTGATGTCCATTACTCTTAAACAAGACATTTAGTCAACATTTCTTGTATAGTTAAAGTCTTGCAGATATTCACTAGCATTCACCACCAAAGACAGACACTACAACGGAGTTAAGATTTTCATGTTTAATTTATTTTCTGTAGTTTGATTCTGCCAGTATCAAAGGTTTACATGGAAAAACTACTAGAGAGAGGAGGCCCAAATAGCAGCTGCTAGCAAGCCATGTCTGATGACTTCTCATCCTCTTTTATTTGGATCCTAGCACTTAGTACAATGCTTGGCACATCATAAACACTTAATAAATGCTTTATCTCTCTACATACTGTTCTTCCTAGACGATCTGAGTAAATGCCTTTGCTCAGAGCTAATTAAATCTGCTGGTCTGTTAATGGAAAGCATATTGGTAGGGTGATTGCTTGCCATGTTGGGAGAAGTCACCAACAGGATTATACTCTAAATATGAGGCAGCAGCTACTTTATAGGCACCCAGCCCACAGATAGGGAGTGCAAGTTGATGGGGAGGAAGCAGAATTGTTAGCCCAAAGGAGATGCATCATTAACATAAGCAAAATTTATATTTTCAATTAAAATTTCCTCCAATGGTTTTATATATTGACATACTATCAAGTTTTGGGGACAAAATACAGGGGGGAAAGACCTTGAAGGCCAGGGTTCAAGTTAATTCTATCTCTGAACTAGCTTTCCCACTAATAAATTATATGAAATTAAGATCACAAAGTAAGTCTCTGCTCCAGCTCCCAAATATGTGTCTGATTTTTCTATTCATAAGCTAATTGTGCCTGCAAGTTATATTTTGAATCTGCACTTAACGACTTGCTTTTAGCCTACTCTAAAACTCTCTTTTTTTTCTGAATTTGTGCTAGATGTTTTTAGCTCCCTACATTTACCCTAAGGGATCCTTTTCCTTAAGGATAGGATAAGTTGATCAATCTATTGATTTTTTTTCTCCCAAATACTGTGTAAACTAATTGTTAAGAGCCATCTAGAGACATGCCAGTCTTCAATCAGCTAAAGGGGAGCTGCCCCTCTGATGCAGCAAAGAGCTAAAGATTGGATGTTCCCAAAGTATTCAATAGCATTAAGCTTTGATAGCTTAAAATCGCACTAAGACTTTTGGGACACACAATGCTTCCTAAAGCAATAACACAAGAATACCTAATTGTCATGTGATTACATACTGGGTTATGACCTCAACCCACTCCCACTGCCAAGACCACTGCTGTTCATTTACACATATATGAACAGAATAGGCTAAATTCCCCAAAGCACCCAATTTCTTTTTAGAGTCTTAAAAAAGAAATCCTAGGCCCTCTCTGATCTCATTTAGTTTAGGGTTGACACTATAATAATGTCATCACAATTTAATTATAAATGGATCAAAATGGTACAGCTTCCATCTCATTAGGATTCTGATTTTCTTTCCAACTTTATGTAACCCAAAGTACTAAATACTGGCATTATAGATTACAATCACTAAAAAGATTTTTAAAAAAAACAACTATATTAAAATTCCAAGAGATTGGAGTGGCTGTGGGAAAAATCTGAACCATCTATTCCTAAGTATGAACAGCTGTTGATATTAAGGTCTAAGATCTTGACTTGACTTTTGTCAAGGAAACAACCCAGTCCCAGAGGCCATTTGCAGAGAAGTACCAGCCATCACTCCAGTGCCCTTCTTCTTCCTTCTACCCTCCTCATAAGTGATGGTAAAGTTACCACAAGGCAGATGACAAATCCCCATCCTGATTCCTCTAGTCAGAGATGACTTCTAAGCTGCTCATCATACAACACCTGGAACCACAGTTTGATTCTGACATCTCCAAGAGCACCTTATGTTGTCCCCAGGCACCACCTCTATTTTCACTGATGTTGCTGTGTCTCAAGCAGGCTTCTCCAATCATTCTCAGCATTTTTGCTTCCAGTTTCCCATAAAGCACTTCACAACCTCTGTCTTAAATGACTCCGCTAGGGTACAACATTACATAAACTTGTTGGCAGCTCCATTTAAATTAATCCCCAGAGGCTGCCTCACACTTTCTATCCCTTTCATGCCTTCAAGATGAGAACAATTCAGGAAAATGCTAAAGAAAAAAATCTAGAGTAAAATCAAAATGATGTTTGAAACAGTACTTGAGTTCAATAGGATTTTTGTTTTCTATGGTTTTAGTTAGTTTTCATTTTTTTTAAATCCAAAGGTCTTAAACCAGAATTAAATCTACTTTTCAGGGATGGCATATGAAATTCAGTGGTAATACATATATGAGTGTAAATTTTGACTGATGTGGAAAATGATAGAATCACAAATGAATGAATTGGAAATTCAGTAGCCATCTAAACCAACCTATATTTAAAAAAAAAAAAGCTCCTTTAAGATATACCTGGCAAACAGCCTTTTCTTGGCCATCTACAATGAGGGAAATACTCTTCCAAAAAAGGCAAGCCTTTCCACTTTAGTATACTTCCAATTGTTAGGAAATTTTACTTAATAGTAATTTACTTCCCCCCCACCTTACTCATAGCTCTAAACTTTATGGGCAAAGGAAGTAAGTTCTTCCAACTGAAGCCTGACATTTCATCTCCCTGTTAAGCTGCAGGTATGATGACGCCAACTAATTTAAATGAAATTTGTCTTATTGCCTCTACCTCAAAATAATAACAGGGCAGTTAGTGTTATATATAAATTTATACACATACCAATGTGCCCACTTTCATTTGCACTCTGTTCCAAATTGACTAAATAGAAGTTGTGCTGTGTTGTGGAAGAATACTGACTCAGAATCAAGAAAAAACCTGGTAAATGTATTTTCAATTCTCCTCTGTCATAATAATGGAAACTCCTCATTTGAAGCAAACAAAGAAGAGAGGAGTTAAGGAGGAAAAGAGAATAAGAAGGAAAGCAAAGAAAGGAGGAATTTGATAAAAGAATAAAAAAATTTAAAAATAAGTGCTCTGAAAAATAATGCAATTCATATTCAGATCCATTTTTTATATAGACATGGAAAGTAATTGGTTTTTATGTCTTTGTTTTAGTTAATGTAGGCTATATGATCTAGATTATAATCCAACCGTTTCTCAAACCCGATGATTCCTATCCTGTTCTCCCAGAAATCCTCCACAAGATATACAGACAATGTACTTGATCTTGTTTTAAATCTGTTCTATTCAATGGGAACCAATGTGATACTAAGAATTTTCTTCTTTTTATGTTTTGTCTTTATTTTATTTTAATAAAAAATTTCCACATACATTTTCCAAAGTTATAGGATTCATGTTGTCTCCCTCCTGTCTTCCTTCCCCCCTTCAGGAGTTGATAAGCAATTCAATCTGGGTTATACATGTAACATCACACAAAACATATTTCCATGCTACTAATTTTAATCTTATAAAACCAAAACCCCAAATAATATACTCAAATAAACAAACAATGAATCATTTTGTTTTCATCTGCATTTTTACTCCAACAGTTCTTTCTTTGGTGGTGGATAGCATTCTTTTCTATAAGTCCCTTAGAATTGTCCTGGGTCGTTATATTGCCATTAGTAGCAAAGTCTATCATGTTTGATTATTCCACAATATTTCAGTTACTGTGTATGATTTTCCCTTGGTTCTGCTTATTTCACTCTGCATCAGTTTGCTAATGTTTTTCTAGCTTTTTCTGAAATCATCCTGTTCATCATCTCTTGTAGCACACTAGTATTCCATCACTATCATATACCACATTTTGTTCAACCATTCTACCATTGAGGGACATCTCTTTAGTTTTCAATTCTTTGCCACCACAAAAAGGACAGCTATAAATATTTTTGCACAAACAGGTCCATTCCCATTTAATCATTTTCATTTGTTAGCCATCAATCTCATTGCTTGAAAAGACCTTATGCTTATATGTATGTTATCATATATATGCTGAATAATACATTTTATAATACCTTATGCATAAATCATCATTATTAACACACTGTAGCATATTGATGACCAATATGAAGCTCAATATTATCTTTTATTTTAATACAGACTTTTTCAAAACATAAGCAAAAACAACTCCAAAGGTATAAACAAAAAGTAACATATACAATTTGCTCCAAAGAAGAGCAAAACAATGATATAACCAGTAGCGGATGCAACCTCATACTTTTCCAAATGACCATTCATTAACCAAAATAAAATGTGTGTGCTTAACTTCAACAATTTAGTTTCAATATTGTCCATTGTATTTGACCAGAATTTTGATCCCATAATGGTGCATTTATATATATCACTTAAAGTTATCATTATTTGAGTTGAAAGTATATAAAGTATACATTTGTGTATATTGACAGCATTTCAAACTCAGCATAACACAGAACTCCTTCTTGACTTTCTTCTTCCAAACTTTCCTATTATTCTTGAGCATAATATCATCCTTTTAGAAACCCATCGTCCCCAAATCTCTTTACTCTCATCCCACATATGTGGAAGATGAATCTTACTTTATCATCATAATATTTCTTACATAAAATACACTTTCTGCTCACTGAGTAAATATAGTTGTTTAGAACCTCATTACTTTTTGCCTATCAGATTATAATTAATCTTCACTTTGGTCTCCCTACCTCAACTTTATCAGCCATACTCCCATGCAGGTAATTTTTCTAAAGTGTAGATCTAATAAGGTCACACCTCCACTTCCTTAATAAACTTCACTAGCTTGTAGGCTCAAAATTAAGCTCTTCACTTAGGCATTTAAAGCTCCTCTTAGTATAGTCCTTCCTTAATTTTCTGGGCTTCATTATTACCTTACAAAATTCTACTTGCCAGAAATGATGTTGTTCCTTGCTCCACCTCTAATTTTGAGCCTTTCTACTAGCTTCAACCTTACCTAGAACATGCTTCTTCCTCATCTCCAGTTCTTAGAATCCCTGGCTTCTTTTTAAGGTTCAGTGCAAAGGCTACCTTCAACATGGAGCCTTTTTGTCCTCCCTCTGAAAGCTTTCTAGTTTTTATATATTTTGTACATATAAATGTAGGTCTACCACTCTTATTAGAATGTGAATGTGAGGATAGGAATGGTTTCACTTTTTTCATTGTGTATTCTTTGGCATTGGTTCTTTTGACAGAATTGCTTTTAAATGAGCAATAATCAAGAATGTGTGAAATATCAAAAGACCAATATGAAATGATATAGAAAGAAGAAAGGAAACCCAAAGAGATAATCAAAGAGATAATCAATCAGCAAGCCATTTTTTATGTTCCTATTATGTCCCAGACCTATTTCTAAGGGATTCACAGTGACAAAAGGGAAATCATTCCTATCTTCATGCTCACATTCTAATTCACATTCTCTTTATTTTCTTTACTTGTCTGGAACATATTGTTCCATTGAAAAAATTTAGTGTGTGTTGTGTCTCTATTTTTGAGAATATGTTTTTCTACTACACAAATTATTTATCTTTAAATGATAATGGAATTTACTTTCAAATATAGTTAGCTTAAATCTCTTCCAAACATTTGGCAGTCTTTTTATGATTGCTTAATTTCTTTTTCTCAGATTGGTTAAGTTAATGACTTTATTTCTTATTTTCTTCATTTTTTAACTGCTAACCAATATCCTTCTAACTTTTGATATTTTAAATTCCTCTCTGTTATACATTCACTTTATTTTTCTTTAGAAATTTGGTTTTCAGCTCTACTTAGAATTAATAAATGCCCAATGACACTAGTTCAGTTCTTTTTTTATTATTTTTTAAATTTGAGATAAAATTTTACTGACATATTTTGTTTTCAAGTCATCTAAATTTCTTCTGGTTTCAGTCTCTCTTGGTTTGTTTTCTATAGCTCACACTCATGCAAAAATATTTTCCAAAAGAGAAAAGAAATAGAAAGATTATAAGAATAGATCAAAATATAGGATAATCTGTATATACATATATATATATATGTATATAT
>NW_025390492.1:0-6119 GCF_016433145.1 Gracilinanus agilis | reverse complement strand
AGAGAGGAAGGGAGGAAGGAAGGAAGGAAGGAAGGAAGGAAGGAAGGAAGGAAGGAAGGAAGGAAGGGGAGAGGAAGGGAGGAAGGAAGGAAGAGGGAGGGAAGGAGGAAGGAATGGAGAAAAGGAGGAAGGAAATAAAAGAAAGAAAAGAAAGAATTGTGTTCTGTTTTGGACAACACATTTTAAGAAGGATTTTGAAAGTGTCCAGAAGGAATACTGATATGCAATCTTAACAACTAACGTTGGCCTTAAAAAAGAAATATAGAAATGTCCCCCCCCTCCTTTATTCACAGAAGTAGGGGCCTTTGAACAGGAAACTTACTTCTGGCAATGTTAGACTTGACTAATGTGCTGGTTAGTTAGCTAAGTTGCTTTTTCTTTGATGTCTTTGTTATAATGGATGGCTTTCTAGGTAGAAGAGAAGAGAATTATATTTGTAAATGACAATGATTTAGAAAACAAAGCTGTCAGCAAGAAAAAAAAAAGAACAGCATAGGATTGCAAGGAAGGCCAAGTTATATGAGGCACCTGGGTGTCCCAGTGGTTAGAGTTTAAACTTAAAATCAGGATCATGGGTACAAATCTGGCTTTAAACACTAATTGTGTGATCCTCTGGAAGATGATCTCTCTCTGCCTTGGTTTCCTTATTTGGAAACTGGAATTCTAATAGCTTCTATTTCCTAGGATGGTTTTGTCATTGATTAACTATTTTCAATAGAATCTGGCTCTCCCTGATTCCTTTTTGTGGGGTTTTCTTGACAAAGATACTGGACTAGTTCATTGTGTGTGTGTGTGTGTGTGTGTGTGTGTGTGTGTGTGTGTGTGTGTGTGTGTGAGAGAGAGAGAGAGAGAGAGAGAGACAGACAGACAGACAGACAGACAGACAGACAGACAGAAAGAGAGAGAGAGAGAGAGAGACAGAGAGAGACAGAGAGAGAGAGAGAGAGAGAGAGAGAGAGAGAGAGAGAGAGGGAGATATTCAGTTGTTTCCAGTCTAGTCAGGATCCCATTTGGGGTTTTCTTGGTAAAGATATTGGTGTGGTTCACCATTTCCTTCTTGAGCTCATTTTACAAATGAGGAAACTGAGGCAAACTAGCTTAAGTGACTTGCCCAGGGTCACCCAGCTAGTGAGTGTCTGAGGCCAGATTTGACCACAAATCTTCCAACTCCAGGCCGATTGAGCCACCTTGTTGCCCCCATTGGGTGATTGTGAGGCTTAAATGAGCTGATATGTGAACAGTGCTTTGCAAACCTTCAACAGATACATAAATAGCTGTTATCATCGTCATCATTGTTATTTGAAAGAAGCAGGGATATTTCTCTGGGAGAAGATGATAGTATTTCTTCAGATACTTGGCAGACTGCCATGTGGGCAAGGGAATAGATTTATTTTCCTGTTTGACCCCAGAGGGCAGAACAAGGAGGGATGGGTAGAGGTTTCAAAGGAGCAAATTTAAACTTAATGTCAGGACGTAACTTTCGAACAATTAGAGCTCACTAAGAGTTCCCTTGGCACAGAGCATGTTGTGCATGCTGTAGGGGGATTGCTTTCTTGGAGGGGTTTGACCTGGAGGGTGGCATGGCACCTTGGCAAGAATATTAGCCTTGGGGCGGTATTGATCTTGGGCAAGTCTTTTAACTTCCCTGGGACTCCGTTTCCTTCTCTGCAAAATTCAGGGGCTTCTGGGTGCTCTTTAGGCTCTCAGTCTCTGGTCTGCCTCTGAGATGCAGTGAGCTTTGAGTTGATATTTATTTATATATATATTTATTTGAGAACTCCTATTAAACACGTGTGTGTGTGTGTGTGTGTGTGTGTGTGTGTGTGTGTGTAAATGTTCTTTTTTGGCTGTCTGTGACTATGAGTTAGAGTAGCTTGTTCCTGAGGAACTGAAAAATGATTGAACAACTCCTTGGAGCAATAGTATAAAGAAAGGATTTGGCATTGGAAGTCAGGGTACCCCAGTTTTGCTCCAAGCTTTGCTCCTCCCATTGGTATTTTCACAAGGAAAAGAGAGGTTTATGGAGGGAGACATCATTACATGGCTAACATTTATCACCGAAATAGCATCATTTCAGAAGTATTGGTTCAAATTCAGTCCACGTTGGGAAGGTCATTTCTCTAATTCTGCCACTTTTGTGATATCAGCCCCAAACGAAGCTGAATGGGCATGTTTGCTTGTTTAAGAATTTTTCCATTTCCCTCTCCTGCTAGAAAAGCATGTGGTTTGATTATGAATTGCTGATAATGTTCGCTGAGACATAAACAGTAAGTTAAGGCAGTAGAGTCCAGAGGAAAGAGCCTTGAACTAGGAGTAAAAAAACGAAAACAAAAACAAAAAAGGTCCTTCTCTGTTTCTTGTAATAGCTTTTGTCAGTGGATAAGGATTTATTAAGCACCCGCTATGTTCCAGGCACTGTGTACTAAAATGGGGGGGGATACAGAAAAAGGCAAAAGCTGGTTCCCTGCCCTCAAGGAGCTCGTAGTCCAGTGGAGGACACAACAGGTAGCCCCCTACCCTTGGTCCCCATCTATATAATATGGAAGCCTTGTGTTAGATAATCTCTCTGCTCTCAATGTTTATTGAGGCCAAGCCATTTTTACCTTTCCAAGTCTCGGTTTCTCCCATTTTCCCTCTCATAAATACAGATAAGGAACCAGAGACTCAGAGGTATTAAAGGCTCAGGATTACAAGCATCAGAGGTAGGATTTGAACCCAAATCCTCTTCCTTTAGAGCTAATGCTTTTCTGTGCTCTTTTAGATACTTTAATAATCTTTTTTTCCTGATAGTAGTGAGAACATGCGTTACCATTCTGGCTTCTGCAGTATCCTAGGCGAACCTATCTAACAAATCCTGAGGATATCCCCTGGAACGTCTCTGTTTTGTTGGAAGGACCTGCTCTGGTATCATTGTCCCATTCGTGTGGTCATTGATTGGACCACTGTAGAGAGCCATGGGTGCCTCGTTTTGAAAAAACATTCCCATGGAGCGGGCTCTGGCTTTTATTTTCAGCCAGCGATGGAAGCCTTTGGATGAGAGAATGCAGAGCTGTGAGACCCCTTTGTTAGACTTGTCCAAAGCCACTTGTGGCTGGTCATTTTTAGAGCTTTCAAACAGAAATCAAGAAAATCGACGTCCTTTGAATAATTCATGGCATCCTATCCAGGTTACAGATGTTCAACCGCTAACTTTTCTGGACCAGGCTGGACCCTACAACCATAGTAGGAGGCTTAGTAGAGAGGTAGATGGATGGATGGATGGATGGATGGATGGATGGATGGATGGATGGATGGATGGACAAATGATCAGACAGACAGATAAATAGAAGATATAACTCTGTATGATATGCACATATATTCACACATGTATGTATGTATTTTAAAATGTCTAATAGTAAATTTTGGATTTTGTTAGTTACTTTAGATAAGGAATCCTTGACTTCTTTTTACAGGTTGTCTCTCATACTCAGTTGATAGTGATTAAAGCCTTCCTTTCCTCATTGGGCCTCTTGTAACCTAATGTAAGAAATGGCCATGTTAGAGGCAGTTGTGGCATACTGAGTCAGGTACACCTGGGTTCAATTACTGACTGTGTGTCCTTGGGCAAGTCACTTAACCTAAAAGTGTTCTTGTCAGCTCTCTGGGAACACATCAAAGAGCAGATATGAGAGAAACAATCCCATCACTAGGAGATAGGAAACGTCTTACATGCCAATAAAATTATAGGTCTCATCAACCCCCCTCAAAAGAGGGTCCTTTAATTCTTTCATGGAATAATCCAGGTGTCCCTTTTTATATGAGTCTTTTCCTGAATCCTCCTCTTGCTAGTTGTTTTCAGTGTTTGCTAGTAAATGTTTAACAACCAGGTCTCTGGAAGAGAAAACAACAACAATAATAACTATGTGCAGCACCCTTTCAAGTTTAATCTGCATTATTAACATTCTCTCCCTCACTTGCTTAAGTCTAGACAGCCAGCAAAACAATCCATCTAGCCTTGATGGGAAAACCTTTGTGCATTTCCAAGGTGTAAAAGCTCTCCCTGAAAATTTAACAATCAACTCTATGGTCCTCCCGCTGTCTCCAGCATAACTTTGTATAGTTCTGGGTATACGTTGTACCTCCTCATCCGTGTGCTTGTCCTTTTTCTGCTCGGTGGCATGTAAACTCCTTGATAGGCCGAGGCTTTGTCTCTACAAACTGGAGGGGGCCCTCAAGGATGCAGGTCCTGCATGCATATGGCTTCAGTTGAGTTCACTTGCCCTCTTCTCAGTCATCCTTCACTGAACATCTTAGGCACAACGGAATACCTGCTTCTATGCTTTGGGACCATCTGGTGGTTGGAAGATGATGTGGGGTTGCTGGGGGGCTTCCTTGGTCTTTCCCCTTGTTTTTATTTTGTTCTCCTTCAGTCACTTCTCTTTTTTCAATTGATGATAAAAATGATAACATTTTTAAGTGGCACACTCGTTTCTATGTAGCCCCCCAACACAGAAAGAGAGAGAGAGAGAGAGAGAGAGAGAGAGAGAGAGAGAGAGAGAGAGAGACAGAGAGAGAGACAGAGAGAGAAAGAGAGAGAGACAGAGAGAGAGACAGAGAGAGAAAAGGAGGGAGGGAGAGAGGGGAGGAAGAGGGCTGGGAAAGAGAGAGAGGAGAGAGGGGGAGAGAGAGACAGAGAAAAGGAATCAGACAGAGAAACAGAGAGAGAGAGACAGAGAGAGATACATAGACAGAGACAGAGAAATAGAGATACATAGAGACAGAGAGACAGAGACAGAGAGAAAGAGATACATAGACAGAGACAGAGAAATAGAGATACATAGAGACAGAGAGAGAGAGTGGAGATCAGGATTTAAGGGGGGGGGAAGGAGAGAAGCAGGACAATTTCCATGCCTGCTAGTCTTATTCCACACCCATGGCCCCCCACCTCTGCTTGGACAGGAGGGAGCTCCATTCACTGACTTTTCCTCCAGCACTAAAGCTTGGTCATTATAATGATATAGCATTCATTGGATTTCTTTTCATGCTCAATTACTTTTCATAGGACTCTACTCTGAGGGGAAACTCTTTGGCTTCTGTGCTTAGGATTAGAAATGCTGATGCAGCAGAACTCTAGAACAAAAAGAAAACAGTTCTTTAAAAGCCCCCTGAAAAAAAATCCTTAAACAGTATATCTGGGTTGAGATTTTCCCCCGCCCTCCCTGTTGGCTTGGATGACAGTGCTTATTTTTTTTAAGGGTTTTGTCCCAGCTTTGTGTGATCCCTGCCTAGGATTCATTAGCCTTTTTTCTGTCTCTTTTTTCATTTGATGATAAATAAATGCCACCAAGTTCTTCTGTGGGACTCCAGCCTCTTAGGGAGGGTTCTCTAGGTTTTTTTGTGTTTTATCCCTAATAGGCACCTTTCTTAGGAGGACACAGCTAAGCACAACTTATTTTTACTTAACTTTTTGTTTTTCTTTGGTCAGGTTTCCTTTTTTTTTTTTCAAAGGAAAAATGTGTGAAGTGTGAAAATGCCTTCTGGGCACAAAGGCATGATTCTGAAAGTAGGATATCCAGTGAGGGCCTGCAGACAGGGATATCTCTTTATTTTGCCAGCCAGAGGTGGTCTGTGGATGAAGCAGAGGGAGCTCCTTGTAATTAGAGAGCCTGGAAAAAAAAGTCCACAAATGCAACACAAACCCTATATGTGTGTTTAGGGGGAAGCGGGCCTGGAGGTGCTGAAAATGCAACCAGTGCAGGCAGCTGCCATTTCTCTGATCGATGTGGGTCTACTAAATTCTTGGGCATTCTGAGCCTCAGTCCTCTGAACCAGAAAGACTCTGTGCTCTTTCCAACAGGCCGTTCTACTTTTTAAGAAGCCAATTTAAGAACTTGCTGACTGGGTTATTAATCAGTTAGCAAGTGTCTATTAAGCGCCTCCTATGTGCCAGGCCCTGTGCCAGCCACTAAGGGATACATATACAGTGAATGAAATAATCCCTACTGGAAAGGAGCCCATGTCTTTATTGCAACTCTGATATTTTAATTTTGGCTACCTTTTAATCAGTGGTCCAGTGGTCTCGGAGTTCACTTTCAGGATCTATAAGCGGTGAGAGGAAGTGTGTATGGGTAGTATATATG
>NW_025390491.1:2381-8474 GCF_016433145.1 Gracilinanus agilis | reverse complement strand
TATAATAGTGAATAGAGTTCACTACAGAGAATTATACATAACATTTCTCTACATAGGAATACAGATAATTAGATCTCACTGAGGCCCTTAAAAAGGCAAATTTAAAAATTATAAATTTTCTTTCTTTCCCCTCTGTATCTTGTTTACCTTTTCATGTTTCTCTCGATTTTTGTGGTTGGATATCATACTTTCCATTTAGCCCTGGTCTTTTCTGTGCAAATACCTGGAATTCTTCAATTTTGTTGAATGCCCATACTTTCCCCTGGAAATATATAGTCCATTTTGATGGGTAGTTGATCCGTCGTTGCAGGCCCAGCTCTCTTGCCTTTCTGAATATCGTATTCCAAGCCTTGTGATCTTTTAGCGTGGAGGCTTCCAGATCCTGTGTGATCTTGATTGGTGTTCCTTGATATTTGAATTGTTTCTTTCTGGCTTCTTATAAGATTTTTTCTTTTGTTTGGAAACTCTTGAATTTGGCAATCATATTTCTGAGTGTTTTCTTTTCTTGATCGAATGTCGCAGGTGTTCTATGAATCCTTTCAATGTCTATATTGCCCTCTTGTTGTAGGACTTCAGGGAAATTTTGCTGGATCATTTCTGTTTGTATGGAGTCCAGGTTTCTATTAATTTCTGGTTTTTCTGGAAGACCAATTATTCTCAAATTGTCTCTTCTAGACCGGTTTTCTTGGTCTGTCACTCTCTCATTGAGATATTTCATGTTTCCTTCTATTTTTTCAGTCTTTTGACTTTATTTCATTTGTTCTTGTTGTCTTGAGAGATCATTAGCTTCTAATTGCTCAATTCTAGCCTTTAGGGATTGGTTTTTGGCTATAATATTCTGTTTTTTGGCTATGATCTTCTGGTTTTTGGCCATAATCTTCTCGTATTCCTTTTCAATCTGGACATTTCTGGTGTTCAATTTGCTTATCAGTTCATTTGGTTTCTGAGCCTCACTTTCCATTTGCAAGATTCTACCTTTTAAACAGTTATTTTCTTGCCAGATCTCTTCCATTTTCCTCAAAATCTCAGTTTTGAATTCTTCCATAGCTTGTGAGGAGTTTTCCTTATTTGAGGAGGGTCTGGATGCTTGTTTGTTCTCCTCCTCTGTTTGCTCGGTTGTCTGGATTTTCTCTGTGTAAAAGTTGTCGAGTGTTAAAGACCTCTTTTTCTTGTTGTTAATCTTTCTCTTCTGAACTTCCTGAGACTGGGTAGCCATCATTAGCCCAGAAGCTTCTCAGGTTTATCCTCGCGCTCATGGTCCGTCTGCGGTCTATTGGCTCCTGAGGTCTGAGTTCTGGTTTTTTCCAAGGTCAAGCCCCCTGGTGGACCCCCTTGCTTGATCCTCTGCTGGAGGTTTCTTTACAAGTCTCAGGGCGCTGCTTCCACAGTCGTATGCACATCTGCACTGGTTTCCCACTCAGGGTTTCAGAGATTTAGCTTCTGGCTGTGTCTGCCTCCACCCACGCCTCTGCCCGTGCCTGCTTTCTGAGCTCGTGCTCTGCGTCCTGTGTCCATTATTGGCGCCCTGATCCCGCACTCAAATTTTGTGTCCGTTCGTTAGCTTTTTGAAGTCCTAAATCTTGCTGCTCTCAGGAACAGGGCCCGGAGCTGCCAATGATTCAATGGGTGCCCCAAACTTGTTCTATTTCTTTTTAGCTGGCTTCGGCGCTATAGGTGTTGTGTGTGGAGGGGTTGGGGGTGGGGTGGTTGCTTAGCCTGGGATTTAGTGAGAGCTGTTTTACCCCTTTATAGCATGGAAATGCCTCAATTCCACGTACCTTCCACGCTGTGCCCTGTTGTGGGGATCCTCCGTTTGTCTAGACTTGTTTTTATGTCCCCTTGAGGAGTTTTGTGTTTTGGTCAGGAGAGGTTAAGAGCTGCTTCTTACTCTGCTGCCTTCTTAACCCGGAACTTTATAAGATTCTTTTTAAAAGTTATGGGAATTTGGGGATGGAACATTGGCCAAACCTATAAGGGAGAGGTGGTACCTCAGAGAGCCATTTAAATTTGCATTTCTCTAATAAAGAATGATTTAGACCATTATTTTTTATTTGCTTTCATTTATTCATATGAAAACGGGTTGTTTATATCCTTTGACAATTTACAAATTGGAGAATGGCTCGTGTTCCAAAACTTTGACTCAGTTCTCCTGATATTTGAGAAATGTCATTTATGAGAGAAATCTATTTTGTTTTTCCCCAGCTTCTGGTTTCCCTTCTCATCCTGATTACATTGTTTGTGTTTGTACAAAATATTTTAAATTTAATATAATGAAAATTATTAATTTTACATATTGTTATTTCCTTTGTCTCTTGTTTGGTCATAAATTCTTCCCTTCTCCAATAGCTAAACTATTCTATGCTCCCCTAACTTGCTTATGGTATCAACCATTATGTCTAAATCATGTACTAATTTGGACCTTATCTTGGAATAGGGTGAGATATTGGTCTATAGCTAATTTATGTCAAACTGTTTTCCAGTTTTCCAAGAAGATTTTGTCAAATAGTGAGTTCATATCCAAAAAGCTGGGACTGTGGATTAATCAAATACTGGATTGCTATGGTCATGTACCACTGTATATAGTGTTTCTAATCTTTTTCACTGATCCACCACCCTATTTTTTTAGACAGTAGCAGATTGTTTTGATTATTACTGTTTTATAGTATACTTTGAAATCTGGTACTGCCTTCTTTTTATTTTTTTTCATTGAATTTCTTTGATATTCTCCATCTTTTGTTCTTCCAGATAATTGTTTTCATTTTTTTCTAGTTTTATGATAAAATTTTGGTAGTTTGATTGGTGTGACACTGAATAAGTAAATTAACTTAGGTAAAACTGTCATTTTTATTATATTAGCTTGGCCAACCTATGGGCAATTGATATTTTTCTGATTGTTTAGATCTGATTTTATTTGTGTGAAAAATATTTCCTAATTTTGTTCATGTAATTCGTGTTTGTCTTTGAAAGTTGACTAAAAATTGTATTTTATATTGCCTTTGGTTATTATCAATGGAATTTTGCATTCTATATCTTGGTACTGCACATTGTTGAAAACATAGAAATGCTGATGATTTATGTGGGTTCATTTTGCATCCTTTAACTTTGCTAAAGTTATAATTTCAATGAGTTTTTTAGTTGATTCTTCAAATATACCATCATGCCAGTTCTAAAGAGTGATTGTTTAGTTTCCTCACTCCTGACATTAATTCCTTAAAATTCTTTTTCTTCTCCTAGTGACATGGGTATTCTACAGAGATGCCATGGACACTGAACCCTTTAACTCAGGCAAACTACAAGCAGGAAAATTCCTTTGTTCCCTTACATTCTTGTGACTCCTAACCCAAAACATCTGATAACTCTTATAAGATCCTGAGAGGATTATCATCTTTGGATCATCCTTTAGATGGACAGTGTTATGTTGATTTTAACAGAGATATTTGGGAAGCTGAAGTGTTGGCCAGAAACCAGAAACCTGCAGGACTCGCTCTCCCCCCCCCCACAGGCTTGAGTGAGTAGGGAGGGTTAAGTACTCCTTTACTCTCACCCCTCCCACCAAGCAGTTAAAATCAGTTGAAAAATGGAGGATGATCAGATACACTGTAGGGTGTCCAAGGCTAGTCCCCTCAAGATGTTCACTTTCTCAACTTATTTCCCACAGGTTTGACTAGGAAAGATAGGAGAAGCTTGATGTCTAGTAGCCATCAGGGACAGAAAAAGGATCTGACTTTTTTGATTGGCAACTGAAAGGAACCAAACTTTATGGAGGAAATGAGTATTCCCAAAATAACAGACAGGCACAGCTACCTTAAAGATGAAGTTTTACTGATAAGAGAGAAAGGGAAAGGTAGGGAGGTTTTTCAGGGATTAGGATAAAATCTGGGAGGCCCTGAACTGTTAGATAGAAACAGTCCCTCCCTCCTCAGGAGGGAGTGGCGGACTTTATAACTAGCTTGCCCTCAAAGCCTATAATTATCACTTCTAATATCTAAATAACTAAATAACAAAATGCCATTGCAGGAAAGGTCTAGTTCAGCTAAACAAGCAAACTGCTGAGCAGAACCAAAATGGCTTTTTCCCCCAAATGGCCTCCAAAGGAATCCCAAAACTGGGAACAGAAAGCAGAGAGATCTACTCACTTCAATCTCCAGGAACCAACTGACCATAACTGCTTTAAACTGTCCCCTCACTCAGAGTTCTCCAGGGAGGGTTCCCTGGAATTCTGGGTGAGGCTTGACCCTGTATCTTGCAGGAATTCCACCCTGCCATGTTATAACAGATATCATCAAGTTGTATCTCAGACATCCATCTGTCCTCTGAACTATAAGGGCCACCCCCTATGTTTCAGGCAGAATAAAACCCCCACCTAATGCCTAAGTGGTTACCACACTAAAGTCATGTACTCACTGTTGTAAAGAGTATAAAAACCCCTGAACTGAATCATTCAGCAAGCAACCCCTAGTGTTGTTCCACTTGTGCTGTAACTGGGGGAAACTTTTCCATTCATGCTGTCATCCCTCCCAAGGAATACCTCCCCATCTACCTGTTCCACCATGCTATTCCACCTTGCTGTCCCACCTTGCTATTTTCCCGGCCATTCTCAACATTACTTTCCAAACTAATCAATTTCTCTTTTTACTTTTAAGCTAATTTTGGAGTCTTGCATTTTTGCAAAAAGGTATCCTTCCCAAACCCAGGGGTTCACCATTGTACCCTATAACATTATCATTAAAACTAGCATTTCTAGTAAAAAATTAATAATGAAGTTCCTTGCTTTACTCCTGATCTCACTGGTAAGGCTTTTATCTTAGCCCCAATATATATGATACTTGTTGATGATTTTAGATAGATATTACTTATCATTTTAATTGAAAGTCCAATTTATTCTATGTTTTCTAGTGTTTTTAATAGGAATAGGTGCTATATTTTGTTAAAGTCTTTTTCTGCATCTATTGAGATAACTGTAATTTTTGTTAGTTTTGAGATTGATATGATCAATTATGCTGATTGTGTTCCTAATATTAAACTAGCCTTACATTACTGGTATACATCCCATCTCATAAGAAAATAAAGAAACATCTGGGCCATAATAATTCTGACTTGAATACTGACTTTGTTAATAGGTAAAAAGAGTTAGAGGTCACACCACTCCCAGTCTGTGATGCCAACTTGAAATCTGGAGACCCCAAATTTGCCCGTGTCCAATGAGAATTCACTCAAGGGAGGTCTCAGACTCACTACTTTCTGACTGAACAATAGATATTAAAGTACTTGATAATCTCAGTTTTGGGGGGCTAGCAAAGCTAAGAAAGGGCTAAGTAGTCTTGGGAATTTTTAGTCTTGGGAATTTCCCCTATTATATAAGAAAAGACCATCACCTGGGCAGGAACTATCCTTTTAGTATCTATTGTAAGTAGTCCATTCCCAGATACCCTAACATCTGACTACCATTTCTTTCCCAAGCCAATTTGCATCCTGTCAGTGTAGGTTGAACCTCTCATTTCCTTGTAGTAATGTAGTAGGGTAATGTCAATCAATCATACTTCCCTGTTCTTGGTTCCCCAAATGTTATATAAGTTCTCCAAATTCTATAGTTCTTGGAAGAATCATCTGGCATAGTGATCCTCTTAAAGATACTCTTCCTAGCATGCCAGAACCTTTGGCTTTATATGGTTTTTAGGTCTCTGACTTTGTGTGGAGGCTGAGGTATTGAACACTATTTCATTCCTGATTAAAGACTTGGTTTTTCTGATTACTTTAGTAGTTCTGTGTTTTTACCAGATCAACAGTGATGTGCTTTTGATGAGCTCTTGTGAATGTTTAGTTTTTTTTTATTGGATTTTGGCACTTGACACAAAATATTGATTAACAAATCCAATAGTCAAAGTATGTTAGCTATAGTTAATAAATTCTAATACAAGGTCCATGTACCTTTTTGATCCCATCACTAATATACTCAGACCATAATTTAGGAATAGATACACAAAAATTGTCTTTTTGAGTCATTAAATATGAAGACCTTATTATTGACATACATTCCTAAAAAGGCAAATATTAAGAATAAATTTCTACTTTTACAACTTTTACTTTTTTTTA
>NW_025390491.1:0-2282 GCF_016433145.1 Gracilinanus agilis | reverse complement strand
TGGCCGATGCGCATTTCCACTAGTTTTGTCATGTGTCCTTGATCAAGACCAATTTCCAAATTGTTGGTAGTTGCATTGGTGTGGTAGTTTCGAGTTCACACCCTCAATCATGTCCACCCCGACCCATGCGTTCAAGCAGTTGTTTTTCTTATATGTTTCCTCTCCTGCAGTCCTTCCTCTGAATGTGGGTAGCGTCTTTACCATAAATCCCTCAGAATTGTCCTGGGTCATTGTATTGCTGCTGGTACAGAGGTCCATTACATTCAATTTTACCACAGTATATCAGTCTCTGTGTATAGAGTTCTTCTGGCTCTGCTCCTTTCGCTCTGCATCAGTTCCCGGAGGTCTCTCCAGTTCGCCTGGAACTTCTCCAGTTTATTATTCCTTTTAGCACAATATTATTCCATCACCCGCATATACCACAGTTTCTTCAGCCATTCCCCAATTGAAGGACATACCCTCCTTTTCCAATTTGTTGTCACCACAAAAAGCGCAGCTATGAATATTTTCGTACAAGTCTGTTTATCTATGATCTCTTTGGGGTACAAACCCAGCAATGGTATGACTGGATCAAAGGGCAGGCATTCTTTTATAGCCCTTTGAGCGTGATTCCAAATTGCCAGCCAGAATGGCTGGATCAGTTCACAACTCCACCAGCAATGCATTAATGTCCCGATTTTGCCACATCCCCTCCAACATTCATTACTCTCCCCTTCTTTCATTTTAGCCAATCTTCTAGGTGTGAGGTGATACCTCAGAGTTGTTTTGATTTGCATTTCTCTAATTATTAGAGATTTGGAACACTTTCTCATGTGCTTATTGATACTTTTGATTTCTTTACCTGACAATTGCCTATTCATGTCTCTTGCCCATTTATCAATTGGGGAATGGCTTGATGTTTTATACAATTGCTTTAACTCCTTGTATATTTGAGTGATTAGACCCTTGTCAGAGTTTTTCGTTATAAAGATTTTTTCCCAATTTGTTGTTTCCCTTCTGATTTTGACTATATTGTTTTTGTTTGTACAAAAACTTTTTAGTTTAAAATAATCAAAGCCATTTAATTTACATTTTGTAATTTTCTCTAACTCTTGCTTGGTTTTAAAGTCTTTCCTTTCCCATGGATCTGACAAGTATACTATTCTGTTTTCACTTAACATGTTTATAGTTTCCCTCTTTATATTCAAGTCGTTCAACCATTCTGAATTTATCTTGGTGTAGGGTGTGAGATGTTGATCTAGACCTAATCTCTCCCATATTGTTTTCCAAATTTCCCAGCATTTTTTTTCAAATAGTGGATTCATGTCCCAAAAGTTGGGCTCTTTGGGTTTATCATACACTGTCTTGCTGATGTCATTTATCCCCAGTCTATTCCATTGATCTTCCTCTCTATCTCTTAGCCAGTACCATATTGTTTTGATGACTGCTGCTTTATAGTATAGTTTAATATCTGGTACTGCCAGGCTCCCTTCCTTCACATTTTTTTTCATTATTTCCCTTGATATTCTTGATCTTTTGTTATTCCAAATGAAATTTGTTATAGTTTTTTCTAATTCAGTAAAGAAATTTTTTGGTATCTTGATAGGTATGGCACTAAATAGGCAAATTATTTTGGGTAGAATTGTCATTTTTATTATGTTAGCTTTTCCTACCCATGAGCAATCAATGGCTTTCCAATTGTTTAGATCCAGTTTTATTTGTTTGGAAAGTGTTTTGTAGTTGTTTTCATATAATTGCTATGTTTGTTTTGTTAGGTATATTCCTAGGTATTTTATATTGTCTAGGGTGATTTTGAATGGTGTTTCTCTTTCTACTTCTTGCTGCTCTAGTGTGTTGGAAATGTATAGAAATGCTGATGATTTATGTGCATTTATTTTGTATCCTGCCACTTTGCTAAAGTTGTTGATTATTTCTATAAGCTTCTTAGTTGATTCTCTAGGGTTTTTTAAGTAGACAATCATATCATCTGCAAAGAGTGATAGCTTAGTCTCCTCCTTGCCCACTTTGATACCTTCAATTTCTTTTTCTTCTCTAATTGCAACTGCTAGTGTTTCTAGTACAATGTTAAATAATAGAGGTGACAATGGGCATCCTTGTTTTACTCCTGATCTTATTGGGAAGGCTTCTAATTTATCCCCATTGCATATGATGTTTGTTGATGGTTTTAGGTATATACTGTTTATTATTGTTAGGAAAGGTCCTTCTATTCCTATACTTTTCAGTGTTTTCAATAGGAATGG
The DNA here is from genome assembly GCF_016433145.1 of Gracilinanus agilis. Lineage (NCBI taxonomy): Eukaryota > Metazoa > Chordata > Mammalia > Didelphimorphia > Didelphidae > Gracilinanus > Gracilinanus agilis. The sequence continues at coordinate 42 of NW_025390491.1, read as the reverse complement.
ATGCTGTATTTTGTCAAAGGCTTTTTCAGCATCTATTGAGAT
>NW_025390490.1:0-1970 GCF_016433145.1 Gracilinanus agilis | reverse complement strand
CAATCAGTCCACCTATGCATTCTATAGATCCATCTTTTCGATTTCTTCTATTTATTTATGTTCTACCTATCCATCTCTTCTATCAATGTATCTGATTCATCTATCTATAGCTTCTATCTATCTATATCTTCTACTGTTCAGTGGTTCTCCCTATTCATCTACTCTAGCTTTTCTGTGTTTGATCTACCCATTCATCTAGACTACATTTCCTGTTTTGTGGACTCTCTAACCTACCTGTTCTATCTATCCATCTATTCTATGTGTTTTATCTTTCTGTTCTATCTTGTGCTATTCTGGCTTTTAATCTACTCTGCTAGATAGAACACATAGATGGATACGTAGAACATACAGATCAGCTAGAACACGGAATACAGATGATTAGATGGAACAAATAAAAGATAATACCTGCAGGTCTTTGTCCCAGAATTGCTGTAACCCTCAAAGGTGTTTCTTCTCTGTTCTCTTCTCTCCTTCTTCCATCTCCCACACTTTTCCCACTTTAAGAAATAACCACAAGTAACGTTTACTTAACACCTCAACATTTCCAAAGCGTTTTATCAATATCTCATTTGACCTTCAGCGCTAGGTAGGCACTATTATTATCTCCAGTTTACAGGTGAGGAAACTGGGGTCAACCTGTACAAATTGGCAGAAAGGGGAAACGGAAGGAGGCTGAGACTTGAGTCCAGTAAGGGAAGAACTGGATCAGACAAAGGGAAATTGGAGTTTTTAATGACAAACGGAACAATAGGTAGTTGACATCATATGGAGTCACTGAAGATTCTTGAGAGGGAGAATGGCATGGTCTGATCTGAGTTTGAGAAACAGCTGGGTGGCTCAGTGCATTGTGTAAGTGTTAAAATTGATGGTTTGGCTAAATATATAAAAATTATACATCTTTTATTCATAAGGTAGGGAAATTCAAAAGGGCAGACAGGACATTGACCTATCTAACTAAACACCTTTCCAGTTCAAGACTTGTTAACCTTCCATCAGAATTAAACTATCTCAAGAAGACAGGAGGGGAAAACCAGCGATCAACTCACCAAAAACAATGACTGGAGCTGAAGGTGACTCCTGAGGCTGACTTTCTTCTCTGAATCAACCAATCTTGTGATCAGCCTCTCAGAACTCAGCTGAACCACTCCTTGGACAACAGACATTCAGACCTTACATGGGGCCACACGAAGCCTTTCTTGCCAGCCTATGAAAGCTTCCACTCTCTGCACATAGCTGCTAATTCCCCAGAGTCACTACCCACCCATGATACACTAATATCAAGTCATTAATAAAAAGAAGAGAAAGATAATATGATGTATTGGGTATTACAAGAGAGGAGAGTCAAGCCTTCGAGTCAGGAAGACCTCATTTCATGTCTTGCCTTTGTATGACTTTGGGTACTTCTTGGGGAGCCCTTTAAGACATAGGAGGGTTAGATAGAATTTGATGTCCTAATGGATCTAGCTACTTTTCCCTCTCAGGATTAATTCCACTGAGAGTAATGTTTAAGAATTCCTTTTTAAGCTCTCTTCCTCTCCTTCTCATAATAGTATTCCTCCCCTACCCTTCCCATACCCTCTTTCTGTGATATAGATTATTCTATTTTTCTTATTCATTCAAGTTGCTCTTGATGTCATCTTCTATTCCCCACACACGCAACTTTCCCCCCAGATCATCTTAGTCCATTTAGTACACCAACTTCTCCTTATTACTAATTCTTCTAATTACTATAATAGTGACTACAATTTTTTAGAATTATACATAATATTTCTCCATATAGAAATCTAAATAATTTGATCTTACTGAAACCCTGGAAGAAGGCAATTTAAAGGTCAGAGTTTTCTTTCTTTCCCCCCTCTTTCTTATTTACCTTTTCATGTTTCTCTTGGTTTTTGTGGTTGCATTTCTAACTTTCCATTTAGTCCTGGTCTTTTCTGTGCAAATGCTTTGAAATCTTCTATCTTGTTGAA
>NW_025390489.1:0-7071 GCF_016433145.1 Gracilinanus agilis | reverse complement strand
AAGGCGTTGCTCAACATTTGCATAGCTCGCCTCCTTTCCCCGCTTTCCCTTTCTCTGCCATTTCCCCTGCCTCCTTTTCTTTTTCTAGCGCCTCCCAAAAGCTAGCTGGAGAGGAGCCAGGGCGCCCTCCATCGCCTTGAAGGGAAACCGGCATTTCCCAATCGGCCTGGGTTACTGGCTTCTCGAGTGCCTCACTGACTTTTCAGAATCCTGAGCTTTAGAAAAGGAAAACAATAACAACAACCCGAAAAGATGGCGTTTTTCAGGGTGATGGAATATTCCTGAGCAAATAAGAAGCCGTAGTGGCAAGCTAATCCATCTCTCTTTTCCAGAAATCCATTTCACATCTAGTCCTCAGCTGGTTAACCTAGCCGATTTTCAACCGATAACAACAGATATTGCCAGTATGCCTTCAGAAAAGACTGAAAACATTCCAGTCAAGTCTTATTCAAAATCGATAATTAAATGGAAAAATTCACCAACTGCACGCAGATCAGCAGTGCACTTATCACATACTACTTGGGTGGGAAATCACCAATTTCAAAACCGCATCCGAATGCAACACCTTCCATCAAACCAGGCAAGAAATATTGATTAGGCATCCTACTCTGGGACAGGCACTGTACTCCATTTGTGGTTTTTCTGTCTTTTCAGATTCTTCCTGATCCCATTCGGAGTTTTCTTGGCTAAGATAATGCAATGGTTTGCCATTTCCTCCTCCAGCTCATTTTGACTGTTGAGGAAAAGGAGGCAAACAGGGTTCAGTGATTTGCCCAAGGAGTTACCCAGCCAGTCAGTGTCTGAGATGAAACTGGAACTCGGGTCCTCCTGACTTCGCCTACCTCCCCACCTATTGTGGACTGTGCTAAAGCCTGGAGATGAAATGAGAAGCAGAAGACATTCGGAGTTCTCTCTGTGTCTGTCTCTGTCTCTCTGTGTCTGTGTCTGTCTCTCTTTTTCTCTCCTCTCTCTGACTCTCTCCCTCTCTCAGCTCCTTTGAGGTCTAACGGGCATACCATATGCAAACAACTGTACAAGCTAACAAATCCATATGTAGACATATACCCTGGAGATAATCAACAGAAGTAGGACACTAGCCTTAAGGGGGATTGGAAGAGGCATTTTGAAGAACGTGGGCTTTGAGTCGAGATTTGAAGGTAGCCATGGAAACCAGAGGGTGCAGAGGATGAGGGAGAAAATTCCAGGCATCCGAGTCACCTGATGGATTGATTATTTTGTGCTCGATTAAGTATGTGGACAGGAGTCGGGGGTAAGAAGCCTTGAAAGGGAGAAATAGGCTTTAGGAGGGAAACAGAGAATTTTCTATTTGATCCTGGACATGATAGTTGGCCCCTAGATTGTGAAAAAGCCTGGGTGATTGGGAAGATGGCGATGCCCTCTTTAGGAATAGGAAAATCACCAGGGTTTGCAGGTGGGATGGAGGAGGGGACAATAATAAGTTCAGTGTGAAAAATGGTGAGTGAGGTTAAGATGTCGACAGGACATCCAGTTTGAGATGTCCAGTAGGAAACTGGAGATTGGAGGTCAGGAGAGAGGTTTTCCTAATACCAGAAAAGGCTATGTTTCTGTCTCCATGCCTCACGCCCCAAATAGAGTCTTGAGTAGTGAAAACATCTTCCAGTCCTGCTTCGCTGAGAGAACAAAAGGCTCAGGCTGTTGACATTGCTCCTCGGTTTCTGAGCACAAAACTGCCACTGTTGCAGGTGGCCACTGATATTTGGCTGAAGGATCACCACGGATGAGTTAGGGGAGCTTCATTCAGTTGAATCAACTCTGGGTTTCCTCAATGTTTACTATGCTAATACTGGTTAAGAAATGAGAAAACCTAATTTTTCTATTTATTACACAGCAATTTATTCCCCAAGAGAAGCTGCACCATTCTCAGCAGTACTGCAATGCCAGCTACATGCACGGATTGGAAGAACAAGTTTCTGTTCTAGCTCCCTGTTCCAAAATTCAATTTCATATCTTACCCTCAAACAGAAGATATGTAAGATATTAACCATATAAAAGCAGATATTTTTTACTTTACTGAAAGACTTAAAGTCAACAAACTTACAGGTATTTCCATCACAAGATGTTCTTTGCTGGGTTTAACAATCAGTTTACTATAGATGATAAACCTTCCTATGAAAAATTTAAAAGCATTCATTAGATAGATACATGCCAACAATGAAATGAGTCAAAGGGATATATAATCAAACACCAGGCCTACTCTATCTATAAATGATTCACTAACTCCCTAAATAATCTATAGCCACCACCCACTCACTCCTTCAATTAGTTTCTATCACCCAGCAGTCAGTAGCCAACTGCCAGTAGCCCTTGCCTCAGAGACAGAGAGCTGGGTAGTTCAGTGGATTGAGAGTCAGGCCTAGAGAAGGGAGGTCCTAGGTTCAAATGCGGCCTCAGACACTTCCCAGCTGTGTGACCCTGGGCAAGTCACTTGACCCCCCTTGCCCACCCTTACCACTCTTCCACCAAGGAGCCAATACACAGAAGTTAAGGGTTTAAAAAAAAATCCCTTTAACAGAACAATGATATATGTATAACCCAGTGGAATTGCTCCTCAGTTCCAGGAGGGGGGAGGAAGAGGAGGAGGGTAAGATCATGAATCATGTAACCATGGGAAAATATTCTAAATTAGGTAATTAAATAATAAAAAATGTAACTGTGAGGGGGCAGCTGGGTAGCTCAGTGGATTGAGAGTCAGGCCTAGAGACAGGAGGTCCTAGGTTCAAATCCAGCCTCAGACACCTCCCAGCTGTGTGACCCTGGGCAAGTCACTTGACCCCCCATTGCCTACCCTTACCAATCTTCCACCTATAAGTCAATACACAGAAGTTAAGGGTTTAAAAAAAAATTAAAATAAAAAAAATGTAACTGTGAAATAGTTAACAAGAGAAAGAAAACAAAATAAAGGATATGATGCTGAGAATCTGTAGCTACTTCAACAATCAGTAAGTAGCTAGTAGTACAGGCAGGGGAAAGTCCCTGTTTTTGTTGTTGTTGTTGTTGTTGTTTTTTATAGAAGAGAAGGATTAAGCAGATAATTCTCATCTTCCTCAGCAACCATAAAATTACAGAGTTCCCAATTCATGAACAAACCAGAGTCCATCAAACAAACTAGAAACATGAAGGTAAGAGTGAGGATGGAATTAATCTAGATGAAACAAGTAGATCAGCTAGTGAAGGTAGGCCCTACACAGGTTTCCCATGACTCAGTTATTCTCTGCGTGTCCCATCTTTCTGTCTCTGACTTTCTCCCTACTCTTGTTCTGGCTCGAGCTCTCTAGCTCAGGATCATACACACTCTCTCACTCAGAGTTTAGAACTTGGGCTGTGTCTGCTGGTCAGAACACATTTGCTGTAATTCGACTCCTTTGCCACCTGAGCTAACCAGCACAGGGTTGGGCCCAGAGGGGAACATTTCTTCCAGTTCGCCACAGGTTATCAGACTGCTTCACCCTGGAAATGTCATACTCCATATCTCTCCTCAATTGATCAATTCCTTGACACAACTACTAGAATCTGTCCCACGGATGATTGTGGCTGTCATAGTTTGAAATCACAGCAAGGAATGGCAAAGAGACTTTTCTACTTGGGCCTGAAATTATCTGGTGAACACGAACCTCAGGTATTATAAAGGCTCTTTACCGACTGGTCTAGTATGAACTTGCCTTTATTGGTTATGGCATTACGTTAAGTGGTGGCGATCCTGGCACGGTGCAGGAGGAACTGACTCACGGTGTGCCTTGCACCTACAGAAACTGTAATATAGAAATAAAACTGCCATATTTTCTTGGGGCAACCTGTCAGTTGCCCTGGTTGGAATGTTGACCGTGGCATGAGCCATAGGGCAAGTACCAACAGGCATTTGGACCCAGGGTATATAAAGGCCTGGAGACCCAGGGCTGGGGTTCTTTCCCTACTTCACTTCTCACCTTCACTTCTACCCCTTAGGGTGGGATCTGGGTGGTCGAGGGAGGTGGGACATGGGATATCTTAGTTTCCTAGGCCAGGCAGGCTTAAAGATCTTTGCTGACCAAACAGGAACATCAATCTGATATACCAGTTATTCCCTATCAAGAGATTGCTTTATATTTACCATCAAGAGACCATTTTATTTCTGTCCCAGGGCTGGTCCCTTGGGACAGCTGAAGATCATAGTAAGGAGTTCATCAACCTCCTGAATTTAGATCTAGAAGGCAGTAATAAACTAGTTTCATAGTTTTCCTAACCCACTCTCCAATTTCCTTTTCCCAAACCAATTTATTCAAGAAATCCTTAGTTTAATTTAAGAACTAGTGTGTCCTACCTTCATCTTAGACCTAAATAGTGACTGCTGTTCAAGATTCTAAGAGAGAGACAGAGTAACTCCATTACTGTTTAGACAGGAAGCACCATACTTCCCTTCCTGTCTAATCTCACTACCAATCCAATAGGAGTTACTTCCTCAGTCAGGTCAGAGGCTGAAGGGAAATCATCTTAAAGGGGTTTAGTCCTTACCAAGAGAAATCACATCAATCCCTTGGCTGATTTAGGCATTGGGTATTTGTCATTCCTACATCCAGTACTCTCAGTCTACGGCTTGTGACTAATCTATATTCGTTTCCTGGACTGCTTTACGGCCTTACCAACCTCCATTACAGATTTAGTCATAAACCCTCATTACAGTTTTTGGCGAGCCAGGTAGGAGTCGAACCTAGAATCTTATCACTCCAGCCAGTGTGTCATGCACCGTTTAAAGAACCACGGTATCTAGTCACAGAGTATGATGTCTTTTTCTAGAGATTAGTGGTCTCAGTGGGTCTTTGGTTTTTAAGTTTTTTTGGATTTTTTTCTTCTCCTTGAGAGTTGTTGGAAAGCAGAAGGTTAGCAACCTCTGTGACCCGTAAACACTAAACCCGTGAATGAGCTGCTTTCACAACCACTGTCCTACCTAAGGGCCCACATGTAAGTCCTTTCACCCTCACCCACCCACCCACACCCCTCCCTGCAACAGCCCAGTACTGGAATACAATTAGTCAAGTCACTCTGCCAAGAGCAACTTGTGACCCTACTAGGACGCCTCTAGTCATAAGAACGACAAGCACCCCAAATCCCACTACTCACTGACAAACCAACCCCCAGCGGACACTACGAAAACATTCATAACTACGTGTCCAGCAACAATTTTGATCAGCATCAGGAGCAGCCCGCATTCAGTGAGTATGCTTCCCACCTTCTGACAGATAACGTGATGTATGTAAGGTGCGCAATGAGACGCATTAGAGGGATATGGGCATTGAGGAGATTTGTATAGTTTGTCTACTGGTACTCCTTGCAACACTGGGGGAGGGCGATACTAGAGAGAGAGAGAGAGGAATAACCGCGGTTCATTGAAAAAAAAAATTAATTTCCAAAGGAAAACCTTCCAATTGGTTGTGCGGTATTACCACGGGATTTCACCATGCAGCCCGAGTCAAAAAGAGCCCGTTAGAATATCAAGCGTGTGCCTCTCCTGGACAGCGGTAACTGAGGAGGGAAGATGGATGATTTGCAGGCTTCGGAGGAGACTTCTTTTGTGGTTGATGAAGTAACATTGTAAAAGAGGCCATAGAAAGTGCAATTGGCGGTAATGCTTATCAACACAGCAAAGTGAATCAGTGGACCACAAATGTAGTAGAGCAAACTTTAAGTCAGCTTAACAAGTTGGGGAAACCATTCAAATACATTGTGACCTGTGTGATTATGCAGAAGAATGGAGCTGGGCTACATACAGCAAGCTCTTGCTTTTGGGATAACACCAGTGATGGAAGGTGCACTGTGAGATGGGAGAATAAGACGATGTACTGTATAGTCAGTGCCTTTGGACTGTCAATTTAACTTTCTTGGAGCCTTTATTTTTTTTCTCTACCATTTCCATTCCATGTTTTATCTACATACTGTGAATTCAACAAACTTTTAAAATGTTTTAAAAGTATCTTACACTTTCAAATGTAGGGGGAAAAGAATCCAAAATGGCCACACTGTTACATGGGTTTCATACTTCACCCTAAATTGACATCCAGTATTGTTACTTTGTCTTAATTCTTCAATACCTCAAGTATTCAAAGGTGCTAAAAATTACATCTGCTGCAGCATGACACTTTTCTAATTTCTGAAATGATTGATAGCACGCACTAACTTCTCACTTTATACTTTTCTTAGTAGTATAATAAATTCTTAAAATTAAAAAAAAAAAAAAAAAAAAAAAAAAAAAAGAATATCAAGTGTGTCCTTAAAGGCACACCGGAAACTCTTTCTTGGAAACCAAGAAGCAACATTTATCCTTACCACGTATAAAACGAGGTCGAGTTTGTCCACGTCCGTGGAAATTGCAGAGCTCAGAGACCTCAAAGGTGATGGTATCACACCTGCTAGGGAAGGATGAGCAAGGGCTGCTTTAGGACTAACATTAGGGGCAAAGATGATGAAGTTTCGGTGCCCCTTAAGGAGATTCAAAGCAGAGCTTGACAAATGGCTGAAAAACGGACAGTTTTAGGCCCGCACCCAGGATTCTAAACCCTCAGAAAAGCCAGCGCCTAAAGGTTTTGAGAGAGATCACGACTCTCCCAAGTAGCTTGAAAAAGAGGAAAGAAAACAATTGCCTGTTAGCGCGAGGACTCAGGACTGGCGATAGTAGTAGTTCAGGAAAGTAGTTATTTTTTGAAGACAGAAAAGCTAGGGGAGAGCGCGAACGCAGTCCCCCACTACCACAAATTATGCAGTCGAGTTTCCCGCATTTGGGGAAATCGCAGGGGTCAGCCCATCCGAAGTGCAATGGATAAGCCTCGCCCTGGAGAAACCACCTTCGTGATCATGGAATCACCCCTGCCAGGTAAGTATGCTTTCACAACACACGCAAACACAAGCCCTACATACACACACACCATAAACACAGGGCAACTACACAACGTTTCCTCTTCACCTACAACAAGCATCAGCCGGAGAAGTCAAAAAACATTCTAGCATTTCAAACCACAAGACCACACGAAATCCCCTCTCCACACACGAAATCCAGGGAAT
>NW_025390488.1:0-11991 GCF_016433145.1 Gracilinanus agilis | reverse complement strand
TATATATATATATATATATGGTCCCAAAGAGTTATTCATGGCTGAAAATGACTGAAATCTGAACCCTTATTGAATTTTAGTTGAATCAAATTGAATCAAAATAAAGTTACTTAATCATGACACTAAAATCATATTTCTTCCACTTGACTTGCAAGGAGCAAGAGTACCATGACCAATTCACTTACTAATCTACTCTCAATATTCTAAAGACCTTGATACTTTGCTAATATACTCTTAATTGTAATTAGTTACTACACTAATGAAGAATAATGCCACCTTTCTTTACTGTGTACATTAGGACATAGGAGATTAACAGAGGCCTCCTGATTGATGTTCCACTAACCAAAAGCATGCTTTGCTATCCAAACTGATTAATACGGTAACAACAATAATTAGCTTTTATAGATTGTTTTTACTTTTGGTGTGCAAAATACTTTATAAATTTTACCTAATCCTATCTTCATAACAACTCAGGAGTTAATTGCTATTATTATTTCCATTTCTTAGTATAGTAAAATGAGGCAGAGAGAGGTTAAGTGTTTTGCCCTGGGTAAAACAGTTAATTATTTGTCTGTGGCTGAATTTGAGCTCAACTTTCTTTGGCTAACAGACCAGTGTTCTATCTCCATCAGCATGTAAATACCACTTAACTAGTTAGAAGGAAATGTGATGTGAATGTCCTTTGCTACTGTTATTACAAAAAAAAATGTGATATGAAAGTCCTTTTTTACTGTTTTTACCAAAATAAAGAGAAATGCAAAAAAAATCCCTAAGAGAATTACTATTTCAACTTTTCTAATTCAAATCAGTACAGATTTTTACTATTGTATTTATTATAATATACAAGATGAAATTCAAGGACATGAGTGAATGAGGTGTGCAAGTAAGAATAGCATCTCTGGTATGAGTCCTTCTAAAGGCTGCTCATTTCCTTTTGTGTCTACCTGCCATCCTACTCTCACTTGTGGCTCCAAGAAATCGTAACATTTAAAACAGTCAAATCCCAGTAAGACCGTCACAGCAAATGGGCTAAACCTGATTATTCCACTTCAATATGGTGATTATAGACACTCTTCTCATATGAATCAAAAAAATATGACTTTTTTTCCTTGCATGGATTTAATGCAGTGCTCTCTCTGTTGTGCTCATATGCATGCGACTATGCTTGGGATTTGATTCTGCTTTTACCATTTCTCATATGTAGTTGTTCCACTACAGCAATGAGCAAATTGATGATTCAGAATTATAATCTGTAATATTTGAGTGTTGATTTTTCTGTCAACAATGAAGTGTTGGGGTCAAAGATAGTTGTAAAAAGTCTTCATGTATTTTAAAGTTGAAAAATGAGTTGATTTTGTAGGTAAAAAAGATAAAACATTCCCTGCACAAAATATATAAAAACAAATAAGAAATGTAGGAAGATATTTTCTAAAATTCCTAGAAAATAAATTTTAGAGAAGATAACTACTAAGTAGATTGTATGTTTTTAAGAAATATGAAATATGTAAACATTTATGAAAAATGATGGTTTTATTATTGTATTGTCAGCATTCAAAATAATGTTATACTGGTATTGAAAATTTTATGTTCTTCCATTGACTTATGTTTATTTGATGAGAAAGGATGTGAAGATGAAAAATCATCAACAATTTCCCTCTGGAAGTCTGAACAAATTCAACCAAGTTAATAGTAATGATTTTCTGATTCTGTAAGATAAGAAGGGCCAGTTTCTATTTCCAACTTGTCTCTAACAAGGCAACATATACTCTGGCTCAAATCCCATTATAATTCAGTAGATAAAAGTACAACTTGAAGATAAAACATATGAAATATGGGATTCAGAGACTGCATGCTCATATTAATGTTTATCCAAAGAAAACAATTCTGATCTATATCACATCATGCCTCAGCTAAATTCCAATTCTAAACCAGCAGAACATTTCGTTTTCTTCCAGTCTATAACTAAACCTTTTATCTCAAACCGTGTATCAGTTATCTTGAGCACTCTAGTCTATTGGTTAATATTGTATGATAATAGTTATAGAGTTAGAAGACAACTTAGAGTCCAGCCCTTTTATTGTACAGATGAAAAAAAAATGTAGTAAGAGATTAAGAGAAGTAGTCAGGGTTATATAACCAATGAAGGAGTCTATAGTTGGATTTTAACTCAATTATTTTTACCCGAATCCCTTCACTCTTCCTCTTACATCACATACTTTCAGATTTTTAGTATTAGATCCAAGAGAAGTGGTTAAAAGCTCAGCATTTGACCACTGATGATTGAAATTTAAATCTTAAAGATTCATTCATTTTGTTTAAGAAGATTTTTTTTGGCACAATGCAAATAACTTTCAGGATTGCAGATAAATATACTGGAGGCCACTAACATTATACTGTAAATGTCTTCAGGACATAATTCTGAATAAATAGGTACTTAAAATCATCTCTCTTAGGGCTGTTTTCCAATAGAAAAATTATGACAGCAGCACAAATAAAGGAACTGATTTGTAGTAGTGAATGGTCAGTGTCCTGAGAGTAGGGAATTCAATACAGCCAAACAAACAGATACTCTAAAAGTGTGGGGAATTTGAAAGTGATTTTAGGAGGTGGAAAAAACCAGAGCACTGAATGTGAAATGAGGTATTTTCTCTGGTCTAATATCTGGAACAATATATCTAATAGCTAGCAATCCCTTTGGCAACATACAAGATGGGTACAGCAATTACTAGAGCATTTTCTACCTTCATTACTCCCAGAGCTCTCAATCTGCCTCCAAATCTAACAAAAAGACCTTGAAATATATTTCAGATTTACCATCTCCAGTGCAAATCAATAAAACAGCACTAAAACAGCAGATTCCTGATTAATGTTCTTACACAGGGGACAATTCTTAGTTTGACTTTGGCATCAGCATGGCCCGTTAGTATAAAAGTTTCTTTAACAAAGGAGACAATTTATGCCTAATTTCATGCTGACTGATTAACATTTTCAGGTTCAATGGATTTTAAACTACTTTGTGTGGTTATACTTTAATTTATTGACTTCTAAGTAAAGTTGGAATCTTTTGAACTGCTTTAAACCTAAGCACAGAGAAAATAGAAGCTAAAAATAAAGGTAACGGGTTGTTGGTCAACAAGGAGTTTTTAAGCATCAATTAAGTGTTAATCATTGCAATACAAAAATGAAATAATTTCTGCCCTTGAGTTCTGTTTTAAGTAGGGCAAAACATTTTGTTCTCTGAAAATTTTTAAAAACTGATATATATATATATATGAAATAAATATAAAGTGTTTTACAGTTAAACAAAACTCTTATTTAGGATACAGTCCTTTGGCTAATATTTGGATAAAACTAAGGATTCCAAGATACAGATTGAGGAGAGAGATCATTCCAGGCATTGATTATAAATCTGTGCAAATAAAAGAAAGAGCAAGATTTTTATATATAAACACACACCAACACATATAATATATGAATATTATATGTGTCATACTGGTTCAAGTATATATATACTTGAACCAGTATGCCACTTTGGCTGAGAGATAGAAAAAGCAAAGCAGAGAAGTCAGGATTCCACTCATGAATCTGTTGGACTAAATGGCATCTGAGTTTCCTTCTAACTCTGAAATTCTAGAGTGTCTAAGGAAAACAAAATCCACATATAAAGGTAAATTGCATCTGAATGTGAAAAGCTTAAATGCCAAATTTAAAAAAAAAAGTTATTTTTTCCTCAAAACAGAAGGGAAGCTGGGTAAGAACATAAGACTTGTATTTGAGGAATCTGATAGACACATGGAGGATAATGTGGAGAAGGTCAAAACTGGACTTAGATATAATTTAGGAGGCTAGCAAACTAATTAAGGGATATGTAAATAATGTTCATAATTATGTAATAGAGAAAATGAGAGAGAAGTGAGATATTATGGAAGTATTATCAATAAGACTTGGCAAATTAGTTGATATAGAGTGTAAAGGAGAGTGATGACTTAAGGATAATACTCTAATTTCAGTTTCTAGAAGAATAATGATACTCGACACAAGGAAGATAATCAAAAGAAAGTGTTTTGGGAGGCAAAGATCATATTTCTATTTTAGACCATGCCATGATTAATAAAGCTAAAAGACATGTAAGCAGACGCTAATATTATATTTAAGGATTTGTTTTTATAACTACAACCTTTTTCATCACAAAAATTTTATTACAAAATATAGAATCCCTTCTGAATTTAGCATAATAAAACTATAAGACAATCCACTGTACACATTAAAAATTGTTAATTCAATCATATTTTTCTCAGAAATACAAAAGAGAAAGTAGAATAATCGATTGCACTCAAATACAATGAAACACATACTTTTTGCATTTTGAAAAAAATGCAAGCTATCCCTTATTTGGTACAATCTCTTCTTTTACATTCTCTAGAAATTAATTAATGCATTGTCTTTTACAATACTTCATCATGAAGCAATATTTAGGCTATTAGAAATTATGCATACATTGACATAGAGTTAGATTTTTTTTTTCAAATTTAAAAATTTTAGGCAATAGTTTTTCAAATGAGTTTAAATCAGGCCAATTCTCTGACTAATGTTTATCTCTATTTCTTGTAAAAGTATATTTATTTTCATAATATATTTATATTGTAATATTTCATCTCCACTTGTATATTTCCAGTTATTCCAAAGCAATTCTACTTGTCTGCAATTCAGTATATATTTTTGAGAATCTATTACTCCTTTAGCAAGGACAAGATATTAAAAAATACTGGAAATTTTAAAAATCCAAATATTTGTGAAGAGTGAATATTTTGTAGTATGAAAGAAATCCAGATCTTACAGTCATAATCCAAATTTGAACAATATTGTCCTATAAATTTGAATAAAATATGTCATATAAAATTATGTATGTATATACACAGACATACAAACATATGTAGCATAGGAAAAGGAAAAAGAGATACTTACATTACTATATTAAGTGATATAATTATGGATATACATATGGATATAATTATGAATATATACATATATAGTTATAAATATATGATTCCTTTTCCAGTTTCTGTACTCAAGTTTTATATCATCTTACCTTTGACAAGTATTTACCCCTTTATAGAAGCCAAAGTGATTAACTTTATTACTGATCTTCCAAATTTAAAAGTCTCTGCCCCACAAAAGAAAAATCAATAATAACCCCTGCAGTTTCTAGGTAACCAAAGGCTTTTGTTTATTTTCTGAGAATCAATTAGGCTGTTTTTTAGCACTCGTTTGTTACTCCCTGGTGTTTTCATTTTTGACAGCATTTTATTTGTGCTTTGGTGTAACTACTCCAATTTCATTAAGGATATGAATGATCCTTGAAATGCTTGACTTTTCTACACAGTTACTGATGTATTTCTAAATAGTCATTGATGTGTGCTCTTTAAAAGATAGGACTTTGAAACACTCCAACATTTCTGGGGCCAATATTCTTTCTTTAAAAGTGGAGAATTAAATTCATGATTTGAGAAATAAATGAAGTAGGTAGATTTAATAAATTCCAGCAAATAATTGGCAGAAAATTAATGAATGGTGGAGAAACCAGCTACATATGGTTTCATTTAGTCCAGGTCAAATGTTCAGAATCAGCAGTCTTAGTAGTGCATTCAGACATGACCATTGGTGATCTATAATTGAACCATATCGAAATTATTGTTTTTCCTAAATAATTGACACACAATTGATAACAGAAATTATGAGTCCATACATGTCTAGGAGACAAGCCAATAAATAATATTCACTTTATATAATAAAATATCTGAAGCTTTCTATTACAAAAGAAGTGGACTGATCATATTACTTTATTAACTCATACAAAACACATTTACACTAATTAAAACAGTTAACATTCATCAATATCTTTGGTGAACAAAGAAAAATTAGTAACTTCCTTAATTTTACTCCATTGTTCCTGCGGCTAATAACTGTTCTTGAGGACATTCAACTGGATCCAATCCAGTGGTGTTGTATAATCAGTTGAAACCAGATCACTCAGTTGATTGTTCTTGAGTATAAGCCCTTATAAGACAGAAATCAGGAACCACTATGAATCAAATTTTGGCTTATTATTTTGTTGATTGTTTATACTTAAGAAAGTAAGGAAGAAATGTTTATAATGCTAATTAAATTTAAAAGTATGTTGGATATTTTTTCTGTAAAATCCAGTATTTATTTTTTTGAGATGATACATAGGTCATTTAAAAAAATATTCATTTTCTGACATTTTGTAATCCATGTTGTCTCCCTCTCACCTTTCCCCTTCCTCAAGAAGGCAGATAATATTATATAAGTTGTACATATATTATTATATGATTCACATTTCCATGTCTATCACTTTGAGAAACAAGATACATATTGCTTACATTAGAAAAAAATTCATTGAGGAAATCAAATGAAGAATGGTATGTTTTAATATGCATTTGGATTCCATCTATTCCCTCTATGGTGGATGATATCCTTTTGCATCATGAGTCCCTTGGAGTTGTTATGGATTCTTGCCTTGTTAATAATTAAGTCTTTCATAGTTGTTCATCATATATTGTTGCTCAATAGAACATTTCCTTGGCTCTGTTCACTTCATTTTGCATCATTTCATTTCATATGTCTTTTTTGTGATCATCTTTTTTGTCTTTTTATATGACACAATAATATTCCACTACAAGAATATACCACCACTTGTTCAGCAATTCCCCAAATGATTAAAAACCTTTCAGTTTCCAGCTTTTTACCACCACAAGAATTGCTGATGCAATTATTTTTGTTCAGGTGGATTATTTTTCCTCCATCTTTAATTTCTTTGGGATATATATATAATAGTGGTTTTACTGGGGAAAAGAATATACAGGTTGTTGGCCTTTTGGCAATGATTCAAAAATATTTGCATTCCAGAATGGTTAGATAAGTTCAAGCTCCACCAAGAAGGTGTTAATGTTCCAATTTTTCCACATCCCCTCTGACATTTATCATTTTCCTTTTTTTGTCAGGTTAGCCCATGTGGTGTGTGGGAGGTGTTACTTCATCATTGATTTAATTTGCATTTCTTTAATTAATAGTGATTTGGAGTATTTTTAATATGACTAAACACAGTTTTAATTTATTCATCTGAGAGTTAGCTGTTCATTTCCTTAACTATTTGTCAATTGGGGAAAGGTTTGTGTTCTTATAAATTTGATTCAGTTCTTTAAATATATGAGAAATGAGGCCTTTGTCAGAAAGATTAGGTATTAAGATTTTCCTGGATTGTTGTTTGTCTTTTAATATTGATTGTATTGCTTTTGCTTATGAAAAAACTTTTAAATTTAATATAGGGAAAGTTATCTATTTTATATTTTATAATGTTCTCAGTCTTGTTTTAACTTAAATTATTCCCCTCTCCAAAGGTCTGACATATAAACTATTTTGTGCCTCCCCAAAATTGTTGATGATATCACCCTTTATTTTTAAATTATGTATCTATTTTAACTGTATATTGATATATGGCATGAGATGTTAGTCTAGGACTAATTTGGAGAGTACACTCAAATATTAAGCAGCATATCACTTATATTTTAGGAAACAAACGTATTTATAATTCATAAGGCTGGACAAATAACTACATTTACAAAATTCTATGCTTATTTAAAATTTATCCTACTTCAAAGGGGACAAGGATTGTATTGCCTCTAAGCAGATATTGCTTTATAAGCAGATACTACTAATGGGCATAGTTTATACTAATTGTTTGGTACCAGTCATAGATTGCCAAGGATAACTGAACAAGTGGGATAGAAAAATGAATAGTTATTGAGCATAGAAGATCTGATACATTTAATTCACATGAGATATTTTTATTAGATTATGAAAGAAGAAGGTACTTTGAAAGGATCTCCAACTGTGAATGTCCAGAAGTAAGAAAGAGCTAGCTGAGGAAGTCAGGGACCTAAGATCTTTGGGGACATTACCCATATTATATCATTCTCAGTTCACTAAATTCATTTGCTTATAATTTTAAACTGTGGGACACATTGGTGCAAAATTTGTGCACTTGACCCTGAAGGAAATTGTCTATAAAAATGGAATGGATAAAGCTAAATTCTATGCATTATTTCAATGAGAACATTTCTGTGACTGCATTTATAGGTTTTGCATGAAACATAATTGACAATATAGGAAAATTTGGTTAACTCATGATAGAAGTTTTGATTGATATCTTGGATATGATCACATACATGGGATTCAATTTGAATACCTGGTAGAGAAAGTAGCAATTGGAGTGCAATTTCATTTAATAAACTGCTGACAATTTTAGCAAAAGAATATGAGGCTGATCTTTCTTAAGTCCTTCATTTGACAACATTAATGTACTGAATATACTTTTATCCTGAAAGAATTCTTTTCAAAATATAATCTGTTATTTAAAGGCTATTTCATCTTGGAAACAAGAGGTTAATGAACATCACTACAAAATAGTTCTCTGAATAAAGGAATTTATCTGATTTCACTGCCTAACGAGATATATATATATATATATATGCAAATGATTTAGTATATAGAAAAGAAAAAACTAGTTATACTCTGAATTTTGATAAAATTCACTGTCTTCCTGAGAGTCCACTAACTCAAGCAAGCAAGCAAAATCTGAGACTGAATCTCAACTTCCTTCCTTACATTAAATGATCTTTGAAATTAAGCATTAATGACCATGAGCAATGAAGTAAGTTTCAAATATAATATATTAGAAAGTCCTTCATGAGAAAAAAATCCATTTGACTCATTTCAATAAGCATTATTATGTTCAACAAACCAAAGGGTGATCTAATTTAATTTTCTTATTAAAGTTTAGTAACTTTAATTTGGTTTAATGTTCAAAGACTCATATATCTTTAATCAATGGAGTATTTTAAAATTAAAACTTAAAATTGTTGTCCTCTTCCTTTAAATATTCAATTAAAAAATAAGTTACTAATGTTGAAAAGATTTAGAAAATTGATGACAAAATTATTTCTTCCTTAACATTTCTATAAATTTTGTTGATTAGATTTTTTATGCATAAGACATATTCCACCATTTTAGATTTTATGGTAGGAATTTCAGTGATTGCTTCCCCATCCCCAGTCTCCTGCCCTTTATATTCCTGCATCTACAAATGTTCCTTGAATGCTTGTTTCTGTAAAAGACCATACCACTTTAAACCAGAGTTTGTATATCATGATGATCAAGAAATCTAGGTCCTGGAATTATATACGGCATATTTATTGTTCTATTTCAATTAATTTATAAAGGATATGGTAATTAAATTCTTTCTAAGTGTAAATATAAATTAACAAAAAAACAGTTTCAGCAAACCCAGAAATAGGGAAACATCACATGAAAACAATGATTTTTAATCTTACCTTCAATCTCTTTAGTAAGAGGGAATTAATGTTTATTCTCAATAAAAATTTAAATGATATAAACTACAGCTATATTGTACCTTCTAAATGTTTACCCACTAATCCAATTTAAGTTGTATCAAAAAGTTTAATTCTTTATGCACTTATTATGTGTGTTTCATCATATTAAGTGATATGGAGAAAGTATAACATAGTTCTTATCCTAGAGGAGATTAAAATTCAAGTATCCTGAATTGCAATTACATAGACTAGGCCTGTGATTATCTGTTGAAATATTAGATTCTAGTACTGCCTCTATCATTCACCATTCACTAACCATAGAACCTTTGTAAAAGCAACCTCTCTGATTCTCAAATCCTTCATGTACAAAATAATGATAACCATATTTTTTCCCAATCTTACCAGGCAGTTGAAATCAAATGATATCACTTGACATCTTGCTTCTCTTTGTTCTTACAGCCTTATTATTTTGGCACTTTTTCCCTGCTATTCTGCTATGATCCTGTTCCCTCCTAGATTAGCCCTTTATAGACCAAAACGCAATAATTTTATACATGAGAAAAAAATCAAATCTTGAAGAAGTTTAGTAACTTAATGAGGTACACACAGCAAACATTCTGCAATTTGCCTTCCCACTTTGCAATTCAACTGAAACTTCCCCATCCAAAGTTACCTGAGGTCTCTTAATCATTAAATTTAAAGGCCTTTCCTTAGTCTTCATTTATTCATGTCCTTTGCAGCTTACTTTTTCACAGTTTATATCACATTTCTTTGAAATCTTGAAGAACACTAACCTATGTGTTTGCCAGCCCTGGAGTCAGAAAGATTCAACTTTCTGAGATCAAATCTAGCCTTAGAGAGTCACTAGCTCTGTGACCTTATGTACATCATTTTTGTGACCCTGTGGTACATCAAAGTACTCTTTACTCCAGTTTCCTCATCTTCTCATATGAGCTGCATAAGCAAATGGCAAACTACACCACTGTCTGCAAAAAAAAGAAAAACTTCGATAGGATAATGAAGAATCAGACAAGACTGAAACAACTGAAATACAACAATTTCAATACTGGAAGTCAGAGCTGTTCTTTCTTATAGCAATTATTTCTGTGTTATTTTCTGCAATAATTATTTTCCTTTTAAACAATAAAGCTGTGTTTATTATGAATGAATATTAGATAATCAAAGAATAGAAACAAAACAAAATACAATAACTCTCATTAATTATGTTGAACATTAAGTGTGAAAATATTAATTTTAATTACAATGGTCTGATCACAATATTAATATTATTCGTTAACATGATATCATTTGAAGTATCATTATACTTAATCTAAAATATTGCGGACAAATGAGTATAATTAGAAATAGAAGTGGAGATCCTACTTTTTCAATGCAAAAAAAAAATTTAAACATAAAGCTTGATTTAGATCAGTGGTTCCCAAACGTTTTGGCCTACTCCCCCTTTCCAGAAAAAAATATTACTTAGCACCCTGGAAATTAGGAAACTATTTATTGAACTCAGAATAGAATGTAATACAAAAAAAGTGTGGCCATCACCTCCTCCCTGGATCGCTGTCAAGGCAGTACTGAGGGGGAAAATTATATCCTTGAGTGCATATATTAACAAATTAGGTAGGGCAGAGATTAAAGAATTGGGCATGCAACTCAAAAAATTAGAAAGCGAGCAAATTAAAAATCCCCAGATGGAAACTAAATTAGAAATACTAAAAATCAAGGGAGAAATTAATAAAATATAAAGTAAAAGAACTATTGAATTAATAAATAAGACTAGAAGCTGGTACTTTGAAAAAACAGATAAAATAGACAAAGTACTAGTCAATCTAATAAAAAAAAGGAAAGAAGAAAACCAAATTGACAGTATCAAAGATGAAAAGGGAAACCTCACCTCTAATGAAGAGGAAATTAAGGCAATCATTAAAAACTATTTTGCCCAATTATATGGCAATAAATATAACAATTTAGGAGATATGGATGAATATTTACAAAAATATAAACTGCCTAGATTAACAGCAGAAGAAATAGAATACCTAAATAATCCCATATCAGAAAAAGAAATTGAACAAGCCATCAAAGAACTCCCTAAGAAAAAATCGCCAGGGCCTGATGGATTCACAAGTGAATTCTATCAGACATTCAAAGAGCAACTAATCCCAATACTATACAAATTATTTGATATGATAAGCAAAGAAGGAGTCCTACCAAATTCCTTTTATGACACAAATATGGTACTGATTCCAAAGCCAGGGAGATCAAAAACAGAGAAAGAAAACTACAGACCAATCTCCCTAATGAACATAGATGCAAAAATCTTAAATAGAATACTAGCAAAGAGACTCCAGCAAGTAATTAAGAAAATCATTCACCACGATCAGGTGGGATTTATACCAGGAATGCAAGGTTGGTTCAACATTAGGAAAACCATCCACATAATTGACCATATCAACAGTCTAACAAACAAAAATCACATGATTATCTCAATAGATGCTGAAAAAGCCTTTGACAAAATACAACACCCATTCCTATTGAAAACACTGAAAAGTATAGGAATAGAAGGACCTTT
>NW_025390487.1:0-8217 GCF_016433145.1 Gracilinanus agilis | reverse complement strand
CATATATATATATATTTGAGCTAGTTTGGCCATGATCCTTATTTATATAGTGGTATTCCTAAAGAATGTCTGACTTGGTGATGGGAAAGAAATAAAGTTTTAAAAGATGAAGATTAATCAGGTTACCTAACTTAGATTATCCCTGGAATAATCTTCTATACACTTTCTCTAGAAAGTGATCATTCCCCTTCATTTTGAAGATCTGTTCCTAGTAGGAATTCTGGACCTCCTCTGTTAGCCCATTTTACTTTAGAATAGCTCTCATGACTAGAAGAGGTTTGTGTTGATGTTGTTGTATTGCTTAATTATTTTTGTTAACATTCTTTGTTCTTTTAATCCATGTTCCCAAATTTTCTTCCTCCCTTAATCCCTTTTGTATCCACTGAGAAAGAAAGTGATATGATATTGCACATGAGCAATAATGTCAAACATATTTCCATATAAACCATGCCACAAAAGCAAGAAAAAATTAAGAAATTTAGAAAATCATACTTCAACTTGCCCTCAGAGTAAATCATTTCTCTCTCTGGAAGCAGCTATTTTTATGTTTATTTTGTTTTACTTTGATTATGATGGAATTTTCCCCTAGGGTTCAAATATGGAACAATGAACCCTTGATGTATAGCTGTTTTTAGGGAGGGTAACAAGTTAGTTATGGCATAAATAAATTGTCATGGGATGAATTGACCTGGGTTGAGCCAAACTATCACTTTTATCTCTCTAAATATCCTCCATCAGCTCCAAGAAGGCAAAGGATTCCTTAAATGATTAGACCTTTCTGCCTAGAACAAAATCCCTAATTCATCAGGTATTAGCTGAAGAAATCTAACTAATATCCAAAGTCAAGATTCCAGAATCTCCTTGCCAATTAGCTAGAGTTTTTTCATTAAAATTACATTACCAACACTGCCATCTTCAAATACTTTAGATTATAAATATCATAATTTATGGTCTGTAAAGTATTTTGCATGTAGTGTCTCATTATATCCTCCTCAAAGTCACTCAACTTTTTTTTCAAAGAGATAGCAATATAAATACCCTTATTCTACCAGACTCTGATCATATAAAAATCAAGAAAGGATTAAAATAGGAAGATCAATGCTCAGCAAATGTATTTGTTACCATGATGTTGAAGATGCAGCAAAAATATACCTGGAGAGGGACGTGATATTATCTTTATGTTATGTATGAAGAAACAGAAACTGATCAATTTTAAGTGATGTAGCCAGGGTGATGTAGTCAGTAAGAGTCTGATATGGGATCTGAATGCAGGACTTTAAGACTCTAATTTCAGCATTCAAGTTTATCCCTAAAAGAATCAGAAGGTAAACTTTACAGTTCTCAAGGTTCTTGCAGATACAGCAAGATGAGTGAAAAGAAGTATTTTGAGTTCCCATCATTCAGAAATTTTGGGATGCCAGATTAATGATAGCTTTGCAAGTTCTGGAGGCTGAAAAGCTTTCATATAGAATCCTGGCAATGGATTGTATGTTTTCCAAGGACCAGCCTGGATCAACATAGAGAAATTTATCACCTTTAGTGAGACCACTTAGGGATATATTCTTTGGCTGCAAACATCCATGAAATTATTCATAAAGTCAAATTGAGATTTATTTTTTGGTAGGGGGAGACATAGGTAAAAATGAAATTAAGAGAGTAATACTATTTGGAACTATGTTATGGGAAACTATGTGAAAGATGAAGGAGCAACATCAAAGGGCAACAAAGACATTAGACTATTTGTGTCTGCTAGAATACGCACAGGGTATGCAATGGAAATTAAAGAAAAAATTTGAGAAGAGATATTATTTTTAGAATATAAAAGGACTTTTGCAGTCATATATCCCAGCTTTCCAAAAGAATCTATAATAAACCCTCTCTATCCATTTCCCTCCCAAAAATTAGATTGTTGTCTATGAAGATTTTTAGGAAGCGGGAAAACCTAAAGCTATTACCTACCAAGGCACCTCATTCCCGTTTGTGATTATTACATTTGGGGGATTTTTCCCCTAATATCCTCATTTTAAATCTGAATTTGTCCATTTTGTAACTCCTAATGAATTCTGACCAAGAAGCAAAAAAATGGTGACCTCAAAATCTTTTGTTGTGTCTCAGTGACATTGGATGGTACCTCCCATTACTTCCATTTAAGAATGGCACCAGATCAACCATATTTCATTTCTCTCTAGTCTGTACTTTGGATTTCCCTTTACTATGCCCTGATTTGAGTACCTTTATTTCTCCCTACTCATTTCTACAGACATCTTGTTGGGCTGAACTTATCTTATTGATTTAATTAGGTTGTGTGTGTGTGTGTGTGTGTGTGTGTGTGTGTGTGTGTGTGTGTGTNATTTAATTAGTGTGTGTGTGTGTGTGTGTGTGTGTGTGTGTGTGTGTGTGTGTGTGTGTGTGTTTACTTGCTTTTCTCTTCCTGCTGCATGGCATTTGGAAAACCTGTTCTATAACCATATACTTTATTGAGGACAAATGAAGGTAAGAAACAAATGGGGAAGATGTGATGAAGACATAAAAATGTGTTTTTTTCCTTAAATCATGGATTTGGGGATAAATCCATGCAAAATTATTCAAATGGTTCCCAAGCTCTTTCCATCTCTCTCATACAGCAGGTGGCAGAGTCCTCCAAGGGGTTTGTGTCCTAGAGGGAAAGGTAGTTTTGCCAGAAGCAAGGCTCATTAAAGTCGTAAGTGGTCCCTTTTGTGTCACTCAGTGGCCCAGGTTAAGCAGTAATGATTCAAGCACCTCAAAAGGCAATTGCTAACTAAGAGACACAGACTTTCAGTGTTTTATCAATGGGAACTTCATGGCCAGGAAAGCAACAGCAGGAATGGAGGAAAGTCGAAATCATGTCCTGGAAAATATCTGAGAGAATTCTCATCCTTTCTGAGCCTCTGTTTTCCCTGATGAAATCCACCCCATACCCAAGAATGGCATCCCCAGTTAAGATACCAAGTTATCACAGGAACTGTGCTTCCCATCTCACTGCCATTATTTGAATTCCCTTCCAGGCTTGGCTCTGAGCCTTCTTGAGGGTGTAGGTTCAATTATAGTCTTGAAAAATGCACTGACATACACACATATACTGCCTCCTTGAACAATATCTTTTATTTTGACTTTGGGATAATTTTAGGAAAGATCTATGTGATCAGAACTAAAGATATTGGAGGAGGAATGGTTGTTTTTTTCCCCTAGACTTCACTGATGTCCATTTAATCCAAATCTGGACTCAATAGCAATAGCCATAGTCTCTGACTTTGGCCTACATCCTATACGTCACCCCAGAGAATGGGTTTTTAACTTGGGTTCTGTGAATTTATTGTTTCAATATTTGGATAATTGTACTTCAATATAATTGGCTAAGTTTGTAATTACATTCCTTTAGTTTTACAATTTTAAAATATTCTGAGAAGTCCATATTCTTCACTTAGCTGCTAAAGGGGTCCATGACACACTAAGGTTAAGAACCCCAGCCCTAGAAGGGAAAGAAGCATTGTATAATAGAGAACATAGATAATGTAGGTTTGAATCATGATTATACAATTCAGTATTGGTAATGACTGGGCAAGTCATTCAAACTTTGTGGTCTTGAGTTTCCTCGCTGTAAATGAGAGGGGTAGGATAGCAGACTAAATATTTTTAAGATTCCCTTATAGTTCTAACCCCATGAGAAAATAACTTAAATCATTGGGAGCTAGTTTCAAACTCCGCATTATATCTGTTCTTTGGATACTTATGATTATTCCCACTTCAAGGGGACATTAAAACGTTATTGGTGATCAAATCCGGCCTCAGACACTTCCCAACTGTGTGACCCTGGGCAAGTCACTTGACCCCCATTGCCTACCCTTATCACTCTTCCACCTATGAGTCAATGCACAGAAGTTAAGGGTTAAAAAAACAAAACAAAACAAAACACGTTATTGGTGAGTTGTTTTGCATCATAGTTATTTTGAGCTGCATAAACCCAAATAATCTTATTTGATCACAGAAAAGAAAGTCTTGAAGTAAAAAACGTTTTCATCCAATTCATTTTACTCTTCATAATTTCAATGAATTTAATGATTCTGGAAAGTACATAATAAAGAATACTTTCCAGACATGGGGTGAGGGATCCTAGCATCAATCCAACTCTTCAACCTCTTTTTTTTTTTTTTTTGTTGAAACCTAAGCAAGCCCATTTGTCTTTATGAACCTCTTTCATCCTCTAAAAATTAGGGAACTGGAAGAGATGATTTCTAAGGTCCCTTTCCAGCCTTCAATATTCTATATTCTAAGTCTCAATATTCAATATTCTAAGTCTCATTTCCAAAGTGGTAATAACTCACTCTTTTTTCCTTTCCTCTTATATCACAGAAACTGATTATTTTTTAGTGATTAAAGCACTGGAAGATGCTTATCTTTGGTCAGGTAAGTGTATTGATACAGACTTACTCTTCTCCTTCCTTTTCTTTAGGCATGAAAATTTGATATAGATTCATCTTTTCTTCTCATGGACAACTCAATGAGTTTCCTAAAAAATAAAAGACTACAATAAAAATGGTACAAAGACAAAAAAAACTGAGGGATTCACAGCATGATTTCATTCATTTGGAAGATGTGGTGTCCTGTGAGTTTAATATGATTTGGGGGACTGATTGTAGACATGTAAAATAATTTGATCAAAGTTTACTATGGTTTCCATATAGGAATTTAGGCATTCTCTCCAGAACTGAGATACTATTGTCCTAGAGCTCTAAGGAATGCTTAGGGTACAAAAACTAACTATTGTGCAATCTATGACTTTATCTTTTGAATTACAGACTAGTTTGTGTTATGTGGGGCACACTCTCAGGACCTATTTACTCTGACTCTAATCTCCAATGAATGACTTCAATTTCTAAGTACTGTGTGAATCATCATGCTGTGTAAGGCATAACTCAGGAGCGCCTACCAAAGAGGTTTTTGAGATTTTTTATCAGTGAGGCATAAAATATATAGTTTGTAACAAGGATATTAGTTACAAATAACTTTATAACTATATAAATTTTATATAAATATATGTTATATAAAATAACTATGTAAGTTATAACTACATAAATAATTTTATAAGCATAAATGTAGAAAAGTATTAATACATTGTAACTTCCCTTCCCCTCAGCATTGAAATTGCTTTCCAGCATTCAGCAAGAAGAGTATTATCTCATAAAAATAATATATGGGGATCTGCACTAAGGGAACATTTGCAACCAGGGCATCTACATGAACTGATGATGTTGATGATGATGATTTTATATGGTGTCTTGAGATTTGTAAAGTAATTTAAAACATTTCATTTGTTCCTCACAATAATTTTGGAGGTATATAACTATTATTATTCCAACTTCCCATTTTGATGGATACTTCAGAAATTTTCAGTCTGATCTTACTCTTTGTGACTTCTTTTGGGTTTGCTTGGCAGGATTTCTGGTGTAGTTTGCCATTTCCTTCTCTTGCTCATTTTACAAATAAGGAAAGTAGGGCAAACAGGGTTACACATTTAATAAGTATCTGAGGCCAGTTTTTAACTCCAGAAAATGAGTCTTTTTGACTCCAAGCTTAGCTGTCTATCCATTCTATCATCTAGTCACCTATTTCCCATTTTATTGATAAGGAAATTGAGACCAAGGGAGGTTAAATAGCCAAAACCAGAGGCAGAATTTGAACTCAGTTCTTTCTGATTTCATATGTCACCATTTTTTTCACTGTGTCATTTAGCAAAGGTTATGTATGACCAGAACACATACATGTATGGGGCAGCTCATTCTTCCATCTTGCAAAACTGCTGATATTTTTTCATGTTTCTCCTCCCCGCTTTAGATCATTTGTTCTCATTGGGTGTTTCTCTTTGCCACTTCCCTTCAGTCATCCCTTTCCTCTCTAGTAGGTCATCAACTAGTACCATGCACAACGGGATTATCTAATAGGAATGCTACAGTTATACCCCTTTTATGACCTCTGTTAGGCAATTTCATCATTCACTGAGTGGTAGAGGCTTTGGAAAGTATTGCTAAAATAGTTCATAATCTCTTTCAATCTGCTCTGTTGTCCTAGTCTTTTACCATCTTAATGAGCTTTAACTATATTCCTCACCTGAAGTGTTATCCTCTGAACCACGTTCAATTCCATCCTTCATCTGCTGATGGTGCTATACTTAATCTTTTCTTGAGCAGAAAGGATGACAGTTTTCCTCAGCCAAAATTTTCAGTTAATGACTATAAAAATCTTTAATCCTCAGTCAATCTGGAATGGGAAGTATAGATGCCTTATGAAGAGATCATGCCTACCCTTTGAACTCTTCTCTAATCTATTTTTCAGCTTATGAATTCTGCTTTGCTTTCTTCTTTTTTTTTCTCTTAGCTTCTAACTTCTAGCTCTCCTGAACTTGACTACACTGTCTTCCCCTGGGTTTCTCATTTCAACTGCCATCTAACATGGTCAGAGACCCATTTTTATAGGATTTATCAAACCTCCTGGTTGAGACAAATCTCCTCAGGGCTCTACTTCTCCTAACAAAAAGGAGAATAATTTACATTGGGAGTTAAAGAAGCTTTCAAGTTCTCAAAGCAGCCATATAGTCTATGCATGCCTTGCAGGCTAGAAAAACTCTAAAAGACTGTACTATGCAAATAATAATTACTGTGCTGGATAAAGAATTCTGAGAGACACTATCACCTTTCTCCTGCTTTCCCGACAGCTCATTACAGTTTGTCTTTCTCTGTCCTCTCCACATAAACAAGGCATTATTTTATTAATGCCTTCAGTAAATGAAAGTGTCTTTGACCTACCAGCATGTTTGAATTTCACACCACAGATCTAGGCTCAGTAAATACTTTCATGAGCTCTCAACTCTAATTATGGTAGAAGGTGTTTACTTAAACAATTAAGCTTGGGAAGAGAAGCCTGAACAGAAGAGATGATGAGTTTGTGAATTCTTCCTTACTTCGATTATGATTGGTGGAGATTGTTCTTAGTTGTGATGTATACATTTGGTATAGCAGGAGCTCCAGAAAACTGAAAGATCATTCTTCATTTTTGGCTTCTTGCCCCTGGACAATCAGCAGAGGCCTCATGTTTCTGGGACAGATGAGGATATGAAATTGTGGAAGAAGCATTTTCCCACAATTCATTTGGGTATTAGTTGACAGAATGACAGAGAAATTAAAGATCACTGACTTGCATAGCAAAGGAATAGATTACTGAGCTTGAAATCAATAAAACCTAATACGTCTTTAGACAATTACTTACTATGTAAACAGAAGCAATTTTTTAACTTTTCTGAGCCCAATTTACAGGGTTTTTGTGAGGATGAAATATCATAAACAATGTTTTATAAAACTTAAAGTACCATACAAATGCTAGCTATTATTATGAAAAGAAAGTAGCATGATATTACTAACACCACACAACCACTATTGATGGGGCAGCACAAGTCATGGGGCAGAACAGCTAAGTGGCCAGGCTGGGAGATGAGAGTTCTCAGTTCAAATCTCACCTCAGACATTTCCTAGCAGTGTGACCCTGGGCAACTCACTTAACCTCAAGTGCCTGACCCTTACCATTCTTCTGCTTTGTAAAAATTTAAATTTAGGTTTAATGCTAAATATAAAAATTCTAAAGTAATATTATGGTTGCTGATATAAAAATATAGCTTAAGTCAAAATGAATGTAGCAACTTTATTTTCAATGAAGCATGGAAGTGGGAAATGAAAGAAAGAGACAGAAAGTACTGCCTAGCTACAAATACCCTAAGTCTAATCCTAATGTCTCCAGACTGTGAATGCGAATCTGAAAGCAAATCTCACCAGAATCCAAAGTCCTAATTAGGAAGCTGAAATCTGAAGAGCCAAGAGATGCTGAACAATCCACCAAGAACCTTCAATACACACAAGGCTAAGACCACCAAGAATCTCACCAGAAGGGTGCTGAAGGGGTATCTCACCAAAGCTCCAATGAGCAGAGAAGAACTGAAGCACCAAGGAATGAATCACTCCACTCACCATCACAAGCCAATGCAGGTTCCAAGGAAAGAGTTTCCTCCTCCAGTTGTGTAATTAACTTCTGTACCCTAAAACTATGATTCCCAGCACCTAATTCTCCTCCTGTCATTATGTGCTGATGTAGGAAGGTTATAATTCTGTCTATTTCTGCCTGTCTCTCTCTCTCTCTCTCTCTCTCTCTCTC
>NW_025390486.1:0-10806 GCF_016433145.1 Gracilinanus agilis | reverse complement strand
TTCATTATTCCTTTCAGCACAACAGTATTCCATCACCATCAGATACCACAATTTGTTCAGCCATTCACCAATCGAAGGACATTCTCTCATTTTCCAATTTTTGCTACCACAAAGAACGTGGCTATAAATGTTTCTGTACAAGTCTCTTTCCTTATTATCTCTTTGGGATACAAACCCAGCAGTGGTATGGCTGGATCAAAGGGCAGGCATTCTTTTAAAGCTCTTTGGGCATAGTTCCAAATTGCCCTCCAGAATGGTTGGACCAATTCACAACTCCACCAGGAGTGTATTAGTGTTTGGGGTTCTTTTAAAGGAGTACTTATCTTACAGAATTTCAGAACCTTAGGATTGGTAGGGACCCTAGAGACCATTTGGCTCAACCAAAATATAAAGCAGAATCCCCATTAAGACATACCCAGTGAATAGTCTTCTGGCCTTTTATGGTAGATCTCTAATGAACAAGAACCCACCATTCCACTTTTGGATAGTTCTAATGATTAGGAATTCTAGTTGTTTATATTAATCCTAAATTTGTCTTTTTGCTACTTCTGAGCATTGCTCCTAGTCCTTCCTCTCCTCTTTGGATTGGATGAGTCTGAAACCTCTCCAAGAACAGCTTTGGCTCTATGAAGCCAATAGCTGAGAAAATAATGGAAGATTCTTAAAGCTCTTTCTTTTGAACAATCTTCATTGTAGTTAAGGCTTTCAGAAATCTAGAACTCTTTGGGTAATAAATTGTAAAGATGAGAAGCTCCAGAAAGGCTCCATTGCCTTCTGTGGTTCTATGTGTTAAGAGTATTGGGATAGTGCTTCTTGAATATGGAATATAAAGAAATCTAAACATAAGGTATATATTTGAAAGATCTGTAGTCTTCGTATATATGTATATACAGATACATATATCTATGTACATATATATATTCATGTATGTATATTGGGCATAGGGATAGGGATTGGGCTTGTGATGTTACTGGTATAAGCAACTCTCAGATAAGGGAACTTTATCAACTCAGGCTGGCACTTTCTCTACAATTTATATTCTTTAGTGAGTCACCTAAAGAACTAAGAGGTTAAGAGAGTTGGCCATTGCCACATGGCCAGGATGTATTAGAAGTGAGACTTAAACCTTGGTCTTCCTGCTCTGAGGTCAGATCTCTCTCTATACACTACACCACACAGCCTCTCACTAAATATACCCATTTTGTTGTTGTTGTTCAGTCATGTCTAACTCTTCAAAATCCCATTTGAAGTTTTCTTGGCAAAGATAGTAGAGTGGTTGGCCATTTCCTTCTCCAGCTTATTTTACAGAAGAGACGATGGAAGCAAACAAAATTAAGTGACTCGTCCAGGGAAACCCAGTTAATAAATATCTGAGGCCAGATTTGAACTCAGAAAGATGAGTCTTCCAGACTCCAGGTCTGATGCTCTGTGTGCCATGGTACCACCTAACTGCCCTAGATACTAATAAATGTGATTTCTATTTCTCTACCAGCTCTTAATATATGACCTCTTCTCTCTTCTCATACAGTCCCACCCCACCCCAATCTAGATCTTCATCACTTCTCACTTGATTTATTTCCATATTCTCTTATGAGTTTTCCTGCCTTATCATCTCTCTCCTTTCCAATCTATCCTCCAAACAGCTGCCAAAATATAGAGGTAACCATGTCACAGCACCACTCAATAAACCCTAATGGCTCCCTATTACTTGTAGGATAAAATATTAATTCCTCTTTGGGGCATTTACAACCTGCTCCCTTCTTAACTCTCTCCACACACCTTGTCACCCAATCCTTGATGTTAAATTAAATTTAGTTAAACAGCAACAAGGATAATTGCATAATTCCTGCTGTTTGTCCAAAAATTTGCAAGCTAAATACAGAAAATGATTAATTACAACAACCCAGACCTCATTATAATGGGTAAAAAGGAGAGCAAATATTAGTAAATAATTTCTCCAAACGATTAGTCTCTCATGTTAGCAGGCTATGTGTCCTTGAAAATCTCTAGTATCCCCGCCATCCATTTACATTACTCACTTGCTGTGCTAAGTGATAGAAAACAGCTAATGTCTTCTTCAGATATGGCCAACAGTTGGAGAAGCTCAGGTACCTGAGAGCTACTCAATGATTATTAGTTGAGTTGGGTTAAAAAGACCTCTCCAGGGTTTGTGGTCACACGATAACATAACACTCTGCCAAGAACGTTTGTTAAAGAAATTTGAGAATTTCTGATGATTTCAAACCCTCTTTATTTACTTATTAGCTTGAAGCATCTACCTTAGTGGAAGAAGAAAGTTCTTTTATCAGAATTGTGTTCATTTGGAAACTGAATTCCAGCAAGGCTGAGAAACCACTGAAGTGACAGTCAGAGCTCAGGTGGAATTGGGAGGAGGACAGAGACAGCAAAACTCAGTGTCTACTAATATGACAATGGCAGTTCTTTTATTCCCTTGGTTGTGCTCACTGGACAAGGAAANGGCCTAGAGACGGGAGGTCCTAGGTTCAAACCTGGCCTCAGCCACTTCCTAGCTGTGTGACCCTGGGCAAGTCACTTGACCCCCATTGCCCACCCTTACCACTCTTCCACCTATGAGCCAATACACATAAGTTAAGGGTTTAATAAAATGTAAAAAAAAAATCACCTTAGATTTCAATAAGGGAGTCATAGTGTCAAATACAAGGAGAGGTGTGTATTTGTGTGTGTGTGTGTGTGTGTGTGTGTGTGTGTGTGTNAAAAAAAATCACCTTAGATTTCAGTAAGGGAGTCATAGTGTCAAATACAAGGAGAGGTGTGTATTTGTGCGTGCGTGCGTGCGTGCGTGAGAGAGAGAGAGAGAGAGAGAGAGAGAGAGAGAGAGAGAGAGAGAGAGAGAGAGAGTTGCTCTCTGCTCTGGATCAAACCAAATCTGGTATATTGTGTTCACTTCTGGACATTAGGCAAGCTGGAATTTATCTGGGATAGTGTAGAGGACTGAAATCATTCTCATGTCTATTAAGATTGGGAGAAAGAACTGGGGTTGTTTGGCCTGAAGGAAAGATGATAGTGGAGAATAGGATTAGCATCAATGAATCCATAAGCATTTATTAAATGGCTACAATATGCCAATGACTGGAATAGGTATTGGGTATTCAAAGACAAAATAAAGAAGTCCTGGCTCTCAAAGACCTTAAGTCAAAGCAAAGAGGCAGTATAGACACCCATAAACATGTGCAAAATTTATAGTGAAAATAGAATAAAAAGATGATTGGGGAGGGCGGGGCACCAATAGGCAGTAGGGATGAGAAAAGAGCACTTATAGGAAGTGACATTTGAACTAAATTTTGAAAGATAAAATGGTTTAATATTTGTAAAGTGCTTTGCAATCCTTAAAAGCACTATATATACATATATAAATTTAACTATAATACTAAGTATTTCCCCCCAATAATTATTATTATAACTGTTGATATTATTATTGAAGCTAAGGATTCCATGGTGGGTAAGTGAGGATGGAATATTCCAGGTGAGGTGATGGGAGATGGAATGTGAGAAACAAGAAGACTAATTAAGATGGACTTTAGGATGCATAAAGAGATTAATGTATAATAATGCTGGAAAGGTAGGATGAAGTCATTTCTAAAGGGCTTTAAATGTCAGGAAGAGTAGTTTCCATTTTATCGTAGAGGTAAATGGAGGCTCTAGAGTTTCTTGACCAGAAGAAGGAGAGGGTCAGACACACGCATTTAGAATATCTCTTTGGTAGTAATGTGGAGGGTGGACTGGAGAGAGACAAAGCAGAGAGACCAGCCAGAAGACCACTGCAGTAGCTCAGGAAACATGTCTGAACTAGGATGGCAGCCAAGTGAGGGATGAGGAAAGGACACATGCAAGAGATACTGTGGAGATAGACTCAGCAAGACTTAGTAACTAACTGAGTGTATGATGTGAGGATGACTGGGATGTTGAGGAGGACTCCAAGGTTACAAATGAGAGTAACTAGAGAGATGGGAAGCTTGAAAGGGGATTGGTTTAGGAGGAAAGATAAAGAGTTCTTAATGGAGTTCTCCAAGTGAACTTAGATAGCCCATATGCCTGGCATATTGTGGAGGAAATTCATGTTTCAAATGGAAGTTGTAAAAGGTGATCTCTGGGATTCCTTCCAGCTTGGGATTCTCTGATTCTAAGCCATCTGTTATCCCCAAACTGAAAATTATCTTTCTCAAAAATCACTCTGAGAGGGCATTATGTACAAATATTATTATAAAGCAAAATCTGATTAAATACTCAAATGAGTAATGTTATGTAATATTTCATTCATGCTTTAGTCAGTCAGTAAACATGAATTAAGTACCTACTGTGTGCCAGAAACTGTGCTAAGTGCTGGATATACAAAAAGAAGTCCTCATGAAGCTTGTAGTCCAAGGGGGAGACAACAAGCAAATGCTGTTCCATCACTTCTGACTTTTGGTGACCCCATTTTGGGTTTTCTTGGCCATTTCCTTTGGGCTTACTTTACAAATGATGAAACTAAGGCAAACAGGGTTAAGTGACTTGACTAGGGTCACTCAGTCAGTAAAAGAGTGAGACCAGACTTGAACTCAGGAAGATGAGTCTTTCTGACTTCAGGCCCAGTGCTATATCCACTATGCCACCTAGCAGCCCAAAGAAATAAATATGTACAAATAAGCTATATTGAGGATAAGTTAGAAATAATTAAGAAGAGAGGAGCATCTGGGTGGCTCAGTGGATTGAGAATCAGGTCTAGAGACAGAAATAATTAAGAAGGAAGGTAACAGAATTAAGAGGGATTGGAAAAGCTTCCAGTAGATGTTTGGATTTTTGCTGAGACTTAAAGAAAGCACTAGGAAGCCCAGAGGCAGAGATGAGGCAGGAGAACATTTCAAACGTGGGGGACAGCCAGAGAAAATGCCTGGAGCTGAGAGATGGAGTGTCTTATTCATGGAATAGCCAGGAAGCCAATGCCATTAGATTGAAGAGAACATGGTAGAGAGGAAGGTGTAAGAAGACTGGGAAAGTAGGAAGGGCTTTGAAGGTGAAACTGAAAATTTTGCATATGCTCCTGAAGGCAATAGTGAGCCATTATATTTTATTGAGTTTTAAGACCTGTAAAGCATTTTATGTATGTTACCCATTTTGATCTTCACTTCTGGGAGGCAGATACTTTTATTATCTCTTTTTTACAAGAGGGGAAAAGGAAGAGAAGAAAAATTAAGTGATTTGCCCAGGGTTAAATAGCTAATAAACAACTGAGGTAGGATTTGAACTTAAATCTTCCCAATTCTAAGACCACACATCATACACTAAGCAATATTGCCTCTCGATAGAGTGATACACATCAGTGACATGAATCAAATGCCTGTATGGGTACAATGCTATGCTGGGGGAAACACAAAGATGTACAAAATTGGATCACCATCCTTAAGAAGCTTTCAATCCAGAAGAAGAAATAAGAAAATTTTATGTGAGATCCAAGGTAGAAAAATATATTTTTTATCATCAAGCGTTTCAAAATATCAAAACTTTGGGTGGTCATTATGACATGTACATTAATATTTTTTAAGGTCAGACTTTATTCAACAGATAGAACAAAGGAGTGAAATGCACCTAATCCATAGGTATGAATAGAGTGCGGGCAGGATGCACTACTGCTTGGGCATATCCAACCCACACTTTGTGCCTGCCTATGATTATATCTGAACATAGGGAAGACAACTGTGGAAAGAGAGTGGATGGAGAAACTAGAATCGAAGAGATGAGTTATCAGTCTGCAGCAAAGGTCTAGGCAGAAGGTAATGTCTAGACTAGGTTGGGGGCAAAAATAGAAAGGATGGGGTAGATACAAAGGACGTTGCTGAAGTCAAGTTGGCAGGGCCTGGCAATAAACTGGATTTTAAATGAAAGAGGCAAAAAGAATCCTAAAACTTTGGGTAAAAGTGACTGAGAATGATGGTGTTAGAAATAAGTCTAAAGGAGAAGTAAATTGGGGCACAGGTAAGAAATAAGTTTATTTTGGAGTTCATGGTTGAGTTTGGGGTCCAATGCAGTGGGAAAACTGCAAGATTGGAACTGAAAAGAGAAATTCTGGAACCCTGTCAACAGAAAGGGAAGCCACCTAGAGTCCCTCTCCAACTGGGTCTCCTTCATGGAGCTAGCCCAGGTTCTAGGTTCTATGTGGGTCAGAATGCTCTCCCAACTATGGATCATGAGCTACTCCCTATGGGGCTATCAGTCAGCCAAGGCTTATACTAAAATCACAGCAAAGAGGTTTAATAAAAAGTTATAAAAATAACAAACAGTTCCCTTATAATCTTTGAGCTCCTTCTCCCATGTGTTCTCACACACTCTGGAAAGAGTAATACTGGTTAGGGAAAATGACCAACACTCATGAAGAGACATAACTTGTATCTCCAATGCTATGAAGTTATCTGTGCTTCTTTCTTTTTAAAAATTCATTTTATTGATATGTATTTTTTAATTTTTTAAACATTTATTAATATTCATTTTTAACATGGTTACATGATTCATGCTCCTACTTTCCCCTTCACCCCCCCCCCCCGCTGTCCCCCTACCCATGGCCGAACGCACATTTCCACTGGTTTTATCATGTGTCCTTGATCAAGACCCATTTCCAAATTGTTGGTAGTTGCATTGGTGTGGTAGTTTTGAGTCTACATCCCCAATCATGTCTGCCTCAACCCATGCGTTTAAGCAGTTGTTTTTCTTATGTGTTTCCTCTCCTGCAGTTCTTCCTCTGAATGTGGGTAGCATCTTTACCATAAATCCCTCAGAACTGTCCTATGTCATTGCATTCCTGCTGGTACAGAGGTCCATTACATTCAATTTTACCATAGTATATCAGTCTCTGTGTACAATGTTCTTCTGGCTCTGCTCCTTTTGCTCTGCATCAGTTCCTGGAGGTCTTTCCAGTTCACCTGGAACTCCCCCAGTTTATTATTCCTTTGAGCACAATAGTATTCCATCACCAGCATATACCACAGTTTGTTCAGCCATTCCCCAATTGAAGGACATCCCCTCCTTTTCCAGTTCTTTGCCACCACAAAAAGCACAGCTATAAATATTTTCATACAAGTCTGTTTATCTATGATCTCTTTGGGGTACAAACCCAACAATGGTATGGCTGGATCAAAGGGCAGGCATTCTTTTATAGCCCTTTGAGCATAGTTCCAAATTGCCAGCCAGAATGGTTGGATCAGTTCACAACTCCAACCAACAATGCATTAATGTCCCAATTTTGCCACATCCCCTCCAGCATTCCTTACTCTCCCCTTCTTTCATTTTAGCCAATCTGCTAGGTGTGAGGTGATACCTCAGAGTTGTTTTGATTTGCATTTCTCTAATTATTAGAGATTTAGAACACTTTCTCATGTGCTTATTGATAGTTTTGATTTCTTTACCTGAAAATTGTCTATTCATGTCCCTTGCCCATTTATCAATTGAGGAATGGCTTGATTTTTTATACAATTGATTTAACTCCTTGTATATTTGAGTAATTAGATCCCTGTCAGAGTTTTTTGTTATAAAGATTTTTTCCCAATTTGTTGTTTCCCTTCTGTTTTTGACTACATTGTTTTTGTTTGTACAAAAGCTTTTTAGCTTAATATAATCAAAACCATTTAATTTACATTTTGTAATTTTCTCTAACTCTTGCTTGGTTTTAAAATCTTTCCTTTCCCAGAGATCTGACAGGTATACAATTTTGTGTTCACTTAACTTATTTATAGTTTCCCTCTTTATATTTAGGTCATTCACCCATTCTGAATTTATCTTGGTGTAGGGTGTGAGATGTTGATCTAAACCTAATCTCTCCCATATTGTTTTCCAAATTTCCCAGCAGTTTTTGTCAAATAGTGGATTCATGTCCCAAAAGTTGGGCTCTTTGGGTTTATCGTACACTGTCTTGCTGACGTCATTAACCCCAAGTCTATTCCACTGATCCTCCCTTCTATCTCTTAGCCAGTACCATATTGTTTTGATGACTGCTGCTTTATAGTATAGTTTAATATCTGGTACTGCTAGGCCCCCTTCCTTCACATTTTTTTTCATTATTTCCCTTGATATTCTTGATCTTTTGTTATTCCAAATGAAATTTGTTATAGTTTTTCCTAATTCAGTAAAGAAGTTTTTTGGTAATTTGATAGGTATGGCACGAAATAGGTAAATTAATTTGGGTAGAATGTTCATTTTTATTATGTTAGCTTGTCCTACCCATGAACAATTAATGGTTTTCCAATTGTTGAGATCTAGTTTTATATTTTTGGAAAGTGTTTTGTAGTTGTTATCGTATAATAGCTGTGTTTGTTTTGGTAGATAGATTCCCAAGTATTTTATATTGTCTAGGGTGATTTTAAATGGTGTTTCTCTTTCTACCTCTTGCTGCTCTAATGTGTTGGAAATATGTAGAAATGCTGATGATTTATGTGCATTTATTTTGTATCCTGCAACTTTGCTAAAGTTGTTGGTTATTTCTACAAGCTTCTTAGTTGATTCTTTACGATTTTTTAAGTAGACCATCATATCATCTGCAAAGAGTGATAGTTTAGTCTCCTCCTTGCCTATTTTGATACCTTCAATTTCTTTTTCTTCTTTAACTGCTACTGCTAGTGTTTCTAGAACTATGTTGAATAGTAGAGGTGATAATGGGCATCCTTGTTTCACTCCTGATCTTATTGGGAAGGCTTCTTATTTATCCCCATTGCATATAATGCTTGTTGATGGTTTTAGGTATATACTGTTTATTATTTTTAGGAATTGTCCTTCTATTCCTATACTTTTCAGTGTTTTAAATAGGAATGGATGCTGTATTTTGTCAAAGGCTTTTTCAGCATCTATTGAGATAATTCATGTGATTTTTGTTAGTTAGACTGTTGATATGGTTAGTTATGTGGATGGTTTTCCTAATGTTGAACCATCCTTGCATTTCTGGTATAAATCCCACCTGATCATGGTGGATGATCTTCTTAATTACTTGCTGGAGTCTCTTTGCTAGTATTCTATTTAGGATTTTTGCATCTATGTTCATTAGGGAGATTGGTCTATAGTTTTCTTTCTCTGTTTTTGGTCTACCTGGCTTTGGAATCAGTACCATATTTGTGTCATAAAAGGAATTTGGTAGGACTCCTTCTTTGCTTATCATATCAAATAATTTGTATAGTATTGGGATTAGTTGCTCTTTGAATGTCTGATAGAATTCACTTGTGAATCCATCAGGTCCTGGTGATTTTTTCTTAGGGAGTTCTTTGATGGCTTGTTCAATTATTTAGGTATTCTATTTCTTCTGCTGTTAATCTAGAATTTATATTTTTGTAAATTTTCATCCATATCTCCTAAATTGTTATATTTGTTGCCATATAATTGGGTGAAATAGTTTTTAATGATTGCCTTAATTTCCCCTTCATTAGAGGTAAGGTCTCCCTTTTCATCTTTGATACTGTCAATTTGGTTTTCTTCTTTCCATTTTTTTATTAGATTGACCAGTACTTTGTCTATTTTATCTGTTTTTTCAAAATACCAGCTTCTAGTCTTATTTATTAATTCAATAGTTCTTTTACTTTCAATTTTATTCATTTCTCCCTTAATTTTTAGTATTTCTAATTTAGTTTTCATCTGAGGATTTTTAATTTGCTCACTTTCTAATTTTTTGTGTTGCATGCCCAATTCATTGATCTCTGCCCTCCTTAATTTGTTAATGTATGCACTCAAGGATATAAATTTCCCCCTGAGTACTGCCTTGGCTCCATCCCACAGAGTTTGGTAGGATGTCTCATCATTGTCATCCTCTTCAATGAAATTGTTGATTGTTTCTATGATTTCTTCTTTGACTAACTGGTTTTGGAGAATCATATTGTTTAATTTCCAATTGGTATTTGATTTGCCTGTCCAGGTGCCTTTACTAATTATTATTTTTTATTGCATTATGATCTGAGAAGGTTACATTTATTATATCTGCTCTTTTGCATTTGTTTGCAATGTTTCTATGCCCTATTACATGGTCAATCTTTGTGACTGTACAATGTGCAGCTGAAAAGAAGGTGTATTCCTTTTTGTCCCTATTTATTTTTCTCCACATATCAATTAAATCTAATTTTTCTAGGACTTCATTCACCTCTGTTACCTCTTTCTTATTTACTTTTTGGTTTGATTTATCTAGATCTGAAAGAGGAATATTTAGGTCTCCCACTATTGTGGTTTTACTATCTACTTCCTTCTTGAACTCTACCAGTTTCTCCTTTATGAATTTGGATGCTATACCACTTGGTGCATACATATTGAGCAGTGTTATTTCCTCATTGTTTATACTGCCTTTAATCAGGATGTAATGATCTTCCCTGTCTTTTTTAATCATACCTATTTTTACTTTGGCTTTGTCAAAAATCATAATAGCCACTCCTACCTTCTTTTTCTCATTTGATGCCCAAAAGATTTTGCTCAAGCCCTTAACCTTAAACTTGTGTACGTCTACCCACCTCATATGTGTTTCTTGTAGACAACATATGGTAGAATTTGGTTTCTAATCCACTCTGCTATTTGCTTCCGTTTTATGAGCGAATTCATCCCATTCACATTCAGAGTTATAATTATCAGTTGTGCATTCACTGACATTTTTGTATCCTCCCCTAGTCCCACCCCTTTTTTCTTCCACTATTTTCTTTTAAACCAGTGGTTTGCTTTGAGCTGGTATCCCTTATCCCCTCCCTTGATTAGCTTCCCTTTCTACCCCCTCCCTTGTTATTCCCCTCTTTTTATTTTTAAAGGCCTAATGAATTCCCTCCCCCTTCTTCTCCC
>NW_025390485.1:0-2559 GCF_016433145.1 Gracilinanus agilis | reverse complement strand
AGGAAATGAGAAGAAAGACACAGAGATGCAAATTTCTAGTCCAAAATGGAGAGAGATAGAGAAAGGGAGACAAAGAACAGGGGAGAGGGAGGGAGAGCCAGGTAAAGAGACACAGACAGGGACATGAAAGTGAGAAACAGTCAGAAGCAAGGAGGTAGAGAGCCAGAAGGGACAGGCAAGGAGAGATAAAGAGATATAGAGATGGGTACAGAGAGGGAAAAGGGAGGTGGAGAAATACATTGATTGAGAGAGAGAACCTGAAGAACAGGGGGAGACAGAGAAAGAGAGGGAGAGAAAGAGACAGTAACACACAGAAATGGACAGACACCCACACACACTGGGACAGAAAGAGAGACATAGGGAAATACCAGGAGAAAGATAGAGGGAGATACAGGTAGAGAGAGAGATGGAGAGAAACGGAAAGAATAGAAGAGACAAAGGGTGAGGGAGANATACCAGGAGAAAGATAGAGGGAGATACAGGTAGAGAGAGAGATGGAGAGAAACGGAAAGAATAGAAGAGACAAAGGGTGAGGGAGAGAAAAACAGACACAGAATGAGAGAGACAGGAAAGCAAGACAGGGGAAAGGGGAAGACACACAGAGATAGAGGCAGCGAAAAGGAGAAGAAGAACGAGACAAGCAGAGAAGACAGAGTCAGAGACAGACAAAACTATTGAAATAGAGAAAGAGACAGAGAAACAGGGCCAGAGAAAGACAGAGAGGGAGAGGCAGTCAGACAGTGGGAGGAGATAGTGAATGAAAGAGAGAAAGGAAAGAAAGGGGAGAGAAACAAAATAATAGGTATTTGAGAGACATTGAATCAGATGGGTAGAACCAGAGTCAAAAGACAAAGAGACTGAGGGAGAAAAGAAAGACCGAGTGAGAGACTCATTGAGAGAAAGGGACCGAGAAATGGGAAGTAATGGAGAGAGGGACAGGAAGGGAGACACAAAGCAAAAAGAGAAAGAGCAATGAGAGGCAGAGACAGGGATGTAGGAAGAGGGCAAGAAGTGGGATAGAGAGGAAAGGAGAGAAAGAAGAGGTGAACATAGGGGAAAAAATCAGAGAAGGAGTCAGATACAGAGAGACATAGAGATGGAGAGGAGGGAGGGAGGGAGGGAGAGACAGAAACACCCAGAGACAGAAAGGAGAGAAATAAATGTAGATTAAGGCAGAGACAGACAGTGAGTGGGAAACAGAAAGAAATGGAGGCAGAGAAAGAGAAATGGAGAGAGGGAGAGGGAGACAAAGAGGGAATAAGGTAGCAAGAGAGAGAAGCAGACATGAAGAGAGACAAGAGAAATAGGGAGATATCTTAAGAGGGACAGAGAAGGAATGTGGGATAGAGAGAGAGAAAGGAAGACAGACAGTCAGGGACAGATGGAGAGGAGAGATAGACAGAAGAGGATTGAGAGACACAGACCAAGTCAGAGAAAGAGAGGCAGAGAGAGTGATTAGAGATTTAGGAAACATAGGGAGAGATCTAGAAAAACAAAGCAAGAGATCACAAAGATAGAGAAACAGAGACACAGAGTCAGAGGGAGAGTGAAGGTGATGTTCAGAGACTTCTCTGTGTGTGTGTGTATTTGTGTAAAGAGAAAGACAAAGCCAGGAGAGACAGATAAGACACAGAGAGGCAGAGAGAGAAATAGAGATAGAGGAAAAGAGACATAGAGAGATGGAGAAACAGAAAAGGAGAGAAGAAGATAGAGACAGAATGAGACACAAAGAGACATATAGATGAATCAGTGAGGGACAGAGATAGAGAGACTAAGAATGATAGAGTGAGAAGGAGGAAAAAGAATGAGAGGAGGAGAATGAGAGAGGTACAGGGAGAGACAGAGAGAAAGAGAACAAAGTGAGAGATGTC
This sequence comes from Gracilinanus agilis, assembly GCF_016433145.1. Taxonomy (NCBI): domain Eukaryota; kingdom Metazoa; phylum Chordata; class Mammalia; order Didelphimorphia; family Didelphidae; genus Gracilinanus; species Gracilinanus agilis. The sequence goes on along the minus strand of NW_025390485.1, from coordinate 688 downwards.
AACAAGAGGAAAAGGAAGGAGGGGAGGGAGAGAATGATAGGCATATGAAAGACAGGGAGACAAACAGAGGTACAGAGATAGGGAGATAGACAAGAGGAGAGACATAAAGGTGAGACATAAAGAAGAAAAGAGACAAAATCAGAGAAACAGACAGAAAGAGAGATAGAGTGACAAACTGAGAGGTGAGGGAGACAGAAGGAATGAGAGAGAAAGAAGGGGAAGAATAGACATAAAGACATACAGAGAAAGACAATGGGGCAAGGACAGAAAGAAAGAGTCAGAGAGATATAGTGAGAGAAAGAAAGAGGAAGTAAGGGAGAGACAGAAGAAACAGAATGAAAGACACTGGAAGAGGGAGAAAGAGACCAAGAGAAAAACATATAGTCAGAAAGTGATGGAGAACAGAGAGTTGGAAAGAAGAGAAATGAATAAATCTATATGAGGAAGAGAGTGAGAGAGGATGCGAAAGAGATGTGAGACAGTGGGATGAAGGGAGAGAGGCAGAATGAGACAGAGACATGGAGAGGAAGAGAAATGGCATAGAGGAGAAAGGGAGGGGGAGAGGAAGACAGCAATATGGATTTGAGAGACCTAAGGTAAGACAGGGTGAAAAATAGGAAGGAAATTCAGAGAGAGGAAGAGTGAATGAAAGACAGACAGATTCAGAGAAATATCAATGTAGAGAGAC
>NW_025390484.1:0-6632 GCF_016433145.1 Gracilinanus agilis | reverse complement strand
ATGTAATGTATTATAATGTAATATAATGTAATACAATATAATATATAACATAACATAACATAATATATTACAATAGCACTAAACTTTCTTTTATCTTCATATTCACTGGGGAACTTAAAAACAAGACAAGAAAACTAGTTGCTCTATCTAAAGAAGTAAATATTAAAATGCAGGATGCTAATCCACTTTCAGTGGTAGGTAGACTGAGAGCTTTAAGTACCAAAGAGGAACCCTGACAGTTTCATTAGGCTCATGTATTTCCAAGCAAAGATCCTTCATAGCTGTGGTTTGGGGCATGTTAAGAAAGACAGTGATTGAATGTGCCCTTTAATCTACTTTAATGCATTTAGGTCTAAAGTAAATCTAATTTTCAAAGGTCTGCCTGGGAGTAGTGAAAAAGTTAAGCTTCACAGAATAAAGATTCAAAGGTAAGTAAGTGATGGGATGGAAGATTATTAATGAATTGAAGAGAATTTTTACTCTTAGAGTTTCAAATCTCAATCTTCAACTTTCTTTTCTTTTAATTTTTTGTTTATTAATCTGATATTTTTATGCACCCCCCCCTCCTCATATGAATCGTTTAACAAATATTCATTGACTGCCAATAGGTTGGGCTCTGAGCAGGATATTGAAGGAGAAGATAAGTTTCTTTCCTCAGTTACTTACAAACTATTTGGATGAACAAAGCTCAAAATGATACAGCTTATGTATTGTACTCAAATATTATGCATGCTCTTTCCTCCAGTTTTGTTTATTTTTGTTTTTTGTTTTTGCCTTTCTCTGTTTTATTAGCCTATTCTAGAAGACTGTACCTTGAAAGGTTCTCTCTCCTCCTATATATTGCACCAGAACCTCCTTCAATTTTTGATCTCGGCTCAAGTTTACATATATAGACATAATTCTTCCAGGCATGGCTTTCTATTAACCAGGTCAGCGGAAGCCTTGCCCTCTTCAGAGTAGCAGGAACTCTAGAACATCCATCACTCTGATGGCACGCCATGTTGATGTAGCATGGCTGAAACATTCCACTAAAAGTTATCATTGGACCATGACTAGAAGAGTTGGGTTATTTCGTTGTTGAGTAAGGATTATGGGTCATGGCCAGGGTCAGGCAGTGAGCAGCTAATTCCTCCTCAAAGCTATGTAATTCAGGATGAGCAGGGTCATGTGGTAGAAAGAGTCATGCATTTAGAGTCAGGGGACCTAGATTCAGTCCTAAGTCTACCACTTATAACCTATGTCAGTGGCCTTAGGAAAACCATTTGATTTCTCTGAGCTTGCCTAATGTTTCTCTTGGATGCTTCAATTTCTTTGTTGCCTTTGCTAAATCTAGTTTCTCGCCTCCAGATTACAAGTATATTTGCCTCTTCTTAATCCACCATGGAACCTTGGCTATCACACCATTCCCTGGCTTGCCTCTACTCCAGTTTAGCTGACACTGTGCTCCCTGTTCTAGAAGCTGCTAGTCCCCCAACCCCCATCCCCTCAGAATGATCTCCCATCTGAAAACGATCCACCATCTGGTCCTGTATATTCATGTGCAGCGATTCAGTCATTGTGAATGTACCTCGTGCATCTCTGCTCTTTGCCCCCTCTTTGTTTTCCTCAAGCAAAAGGAAAAAGCCAGTATTAAAGTTCTGGTGCTTTTTTCTTTATCTCATAAATTCAAAAGAAAAACAAAACATACTGCTTGCAGGGCTTTTGGGGGAGCAGTTAAGACATTTGCTCCATCCCCCCAAGTAGCAAGTGAATTCTTTATGTTCTTGTTTAGTCCTGCCAAATCCATTAGACTACATTTTGTCATAAAACCCTTAAGCCTTACTAAGGGAACTGACATCTTCCCTATCTCTTCTGGCTTGAAATTGCTCAACGTTGGAAGCCACAAACAATAAAAAATGGCAATTGTCTCCCCTGGCCAGCTTTAGGAGATGAAGCATCGGACGGAGATCTTTATAATTAAGACATTCTGGTTTGTAGGTCAGAAGGGGTTATGTAATGAATTGTCAGCTCCGATGCCAGACTCTCGGTTTCTGCCTCAGTGGTGGAGGGGGAAGCTGAGGCCCTGCTGCTAAATCTGTGGACAAATTTCAATAAAAACAGGCACATTCTTAATTGAGTGAAATGGATAGAAGAGGGCTTTATTTCCCCAGAATAATCTGAATATCTTCAGACGTTGTATGTCACTCACAAGATGGCTTTATGAGAAAATGTCATGTTGACAAATACAAGCTAATAATAAATAATGGGAACCTAACTGCTCTTATTTATTACTCCAGCTCAAGAAATTTCATGGGGGAGGGTATGACAAAACAGAGAAGGAACCCAAAAAGAAAACAAAATAAAATAAAAACATCAAAGTGAATTGTTGTCAACTGGAAAGGCAAATATTCTTATCTTAATACAGGATATGGGGGGAAAAGGGAAAGCTAGGCGGCTCAGTAGTCAGAGAGCCAGGCATGGAGACAGGAGGTCTGAGGTTCAAATCTGGCCCCAGATACTTCCTAGCTGTGTGACTCTGGGGAAGTCACTTAACCCCCATTGCCTAGCCTTCATCTCTTTTTTGCCTTGGAACCAATATTTATAATTGATTTTAAGACAAAGGTAAGAGTTTATACACACACACACATACACACATGTATATGTATATAAAGTATACATTATATATACATATAATATAATTATAAACACATGTATAATATAATCATATAAATAGTAATACTACTAATACTATAAACACATGATACATATTATTATTAATATAATATGTGAATATATTATATATATGTACGATCGCACACACACACACATATATACACTCTAGATTTTTTTTTTTTTGCAATTTTGGCACGGATAAATTCTCTGGACAAATTAAGGACATCCATCTCATTTGTAGAGGTAGAGGACTGTGAGTGTTCATTATTGCTTATACAGTCAACCTTCTCTGATTTGTTGAGCTTACTATTTCCTTGTCTTTTTATTTTTATTCACGGTTACAAGGGAAGTTCCTATAAGCATGACTTTACTTTTGTGTTTGTACTAAATTCATAAAAGAGTACTTGTTATCCTTGATTGGATAAGTGACAGGTGAGGAGAGAGTGAGCATATATTTGGAAATTAAGGCGATATTAAAAAGAAGAGATATCAATAATTAGAGAAAAAATGAAAAAGAGGCTACTTATGTGGTATGGATAGAGGTGGTTAAAAACCAAACCAAACCCTACCCTTTAGAAAAGAAAGATCACAACTTTTTTTCAAGGAAGCAGTGTTTAGTATTCTACTAATGAACCCAAACCTTTAAGTTTACTTAGACCTTAAACTAAGCAGACCTTTCAATTCTGATTTTTTCTTCCCATTAGATGCATCTGGGAAGATGGGGTTGGACAAGATCTGGTTTGGGAGAGGGATGATGCTTCTTAATACCTCTCTTCCCTTTTTCCCCTGTTCCTTCCCAACACACACACACACACACACACACACACACACACACACANTGTTCCTTCCACACACACACACACACACACACACACACACACACACACAGAGGAATGGTGGAAATAGGGAAGAATTCTTTTGGTTTTCATGATGAACTTACATAGAATACATTGAAATAGTATGTTTATGTTTCATCTGAGATTTGATCTTGCCTGGTGCTCAATGTGCCCATAAAAAAATGTTTTACTGATAAGATTTGCTTTTACATCAATGATTTTTGGAAATTCTGCCTTTGTACTCTAGCTCCAAAAGAACTCTTCCTATTAATAAAGGAAAGCAGTGCAGCAAGCCCCTCAGTACAGTAATAAGAACTGACAGAATATACAACACTCTTTCCTACTAATCTTGCACCTCTTTGCTAAGAAGGAGAGGGTATATTTTATTATCCAACATCACGATTGGTTTTTCAATTTTTGACTGACTTTTCAATGAACAAGTTAATAGAACATGCAGTTTGAAAGCCATACTCTCAAAATCTCAAGTTTCTAATTATAGAAAATCATTTCTTATTAATTTCTTTGGGATGTTATCAGGATAAATGAAAGATGGGCAGAGAGCACTGAAGTCTGAGAGAGAAAATATGAAAAGCCTTTCCCTCCCAAGTGACTTCTGGGCTTACTTTTCAAAATTTTGAATTCCCATTTTTAACAAAGTGAGGGGAGACTAGAAAAAGAATATAATTACATAATTATATCTCTCCTTTTTTTCCTCCCTTTTTTTCTCTCTGTCTCTCTGCCTCTGTCTGTATCTCTCTATTTCTCTTTGTCTCCCTCCCTGTTTCTGTCTGCCTCTCAGTCTCTCTCCAGAAGGAGTATGCTCTTAAAAGAATTCTGAAGATTTTATAGCCTGGAAATAAGCAAAAGTTTAGCATTAAGTCTTTTTGAAGGAACATATGCTAGCGGAGCCCCCCTCCTGACTGTAACGTCACCAGGGAGCTGTCTGACTGCATATGATTATATATATCTAGCAGCTAAATCATAGATCCCAGGGCAGCATCGAGCACTCAGAGACCACATGTGGATTTTTAACTTCCAAAGTAATTATGTAAAATGTCTTTTCCTTGAGTTTAGAAGGAAGGGAGTGGGAATGGGCTTTGGCCAAACAATATGGGGGAGGGGGCAGAGTGGTTTCTGATTTTTAATTTCAAAGAATTATAAAATGTTGGGTCTGGAAAATGTCCTCTGAGATCGTCTGGTCCATCTTCCTGTGACAAATGAAGAAGCTACCTAAGCCCCAAAGAGATTAAATGCCTTGATCAATATCATATCTGGTAAGTGACAGAGCTGGGACTTGGACCCAGGTCATCTGCATCCAAAGCCAATTCTCTTTCTACCAAGTCATGTTGTAGCCAAGGCACAAGGGGACTAATTAACATTTCATTTTTGGATAAACAAGACAAAAGAGATCCCAATTTATCAAAAGAAAGGGAAAAACCAAACAAACAATCCATCAAATATGTGTGGAATGAGAGGGAGAATAAGATCAAAAGGCTGAAGCAAGAGAAATTGAAATCTAATTTGGGGGGGCAGTGAGGTGCCTTAGTGGATAGAGAGCTAGATCTAGAGATGGGAGGTCTTGGGTTTAAATGTGACCTCAGACACTTCCTAGCTATGTGACCCTGGGCAAGTCACTTAACGCCTATTGCCTAGCCCCTATCGCTCTTCTGCCTTGGAACCAATACACAGTATTGATTCTAAGATGGAAGGTAAGGGGAATTATTAAAATGTATGCTCATCTTTTGGCTAACATCAGGCTAGAGAGAAGACATGCTCATATTGATTGTCTCTAAGAAATGACTCTTTGGGACAAATGGATTTGTTGCTTCAGAACTCAATGTCTGGACAATAGCTCACCTTTCTATAACTGGTCTCTCTGCTTCTAGCCTCCTCTGTGAGTAAGTCAGTAAATATTTATTAAGTGCCTGCTATGTGTCTGGCATCACACTTACCTCTAAACATACAAAGAAAGGCAAAAGACAGCTCTTGTTCTTAAGGAGCTCACAGTCTAATAGGGGAGACAACATGCCAACGACTATGTGTGAACAAGCTACATATAGGATAAATTAGAGATAATTAGCAGAGGGAAGGCACAGTTGCTAAAGTACTATTTTAAAAGTGTGGTTCAGACCTGATCATGTAAGTTCCTTGCTCAAGAACGCCCAATGACCCCCATTTATCTTGGAGGTTAGGGTGTTTGGTATTCAAAGTCCTTCAAAATCTGGCTACATTTTACATTTTCAGGTTTAGCACAGATTCTTCTCTCCCTCATGCATTTTATTATTACCCTCCAGCTAAAATGGTGTTCCTAACATGCAACATTCCATTCTTCGTCCTTCTACATTTGTCGAAGTTATTCCCCCATACTTGTATTCCCCCTTTTCACTTCTTAGCATCTTTCAAGACAGAACTCAAGTGCCATCTTCCACCCAAGGCCAATGGGATTCCCTAGCTGCTTGTCCCATCTGAAGATAACTGTTCTGTCAGTCAAGCATTTAGTATAGGCTTACTTTGTGCTAAAACACTCTGCTAAGTTCTGGGTATGGCAAGAAAGGCAATAATAGTCTGGTCCTCGAGGCTTATGGTCTAATGAAGGAAACATCTATTAAATAACTCGGAATATGCAAGATAGATGAACAGGAAGGGACGGCAATCTAAGAAGAGGAGACCCTAGCAGATAGAAGGACTCACGTGAAAGGTAGAATTATAATTGAGTCTTGAAGGAAGCCAGGAAGTGAGGAGGCGCTCCAGGTTTGTGGGATAGCCATGAGCAAAGGCAGAGGGAAGTGTGTGCCTGGGTGTGACAGCAAAAAGACCAGTGGACCTGGACTGTTCCATGTATGGAGGGAAGTAAAGCATAAGAAGCTTAGAAAAGAACCAGATTTGAGGGTTTGAAAAGTCAGAGGAACTCGCCCATAAAACGGAAGCAAATAGCAGAGTGGATTAGAAACCAAAATCCTACCTTATGTTGTCTACAAGAAACACATATGAGACGGGTGGACATACACAAGTTTAAGGTTCAGGGCTTGAGCAAAATCTTTTGGGCGTCAAATGAGAAAAAGAAGGCAGGAGTGGCTATTATGATTTCTGACAAAGCCAAAGTAAAAATAGATATGATTAAAAAAGACAGGGAAGGTCATTACA
>NW_025390483.1:0-2248 GCF_016433145.1 Gracilinanus agilis | reverse complement strand
GAAGGACATTGTACACAGAGACCAATACACTGTGGTAAAATAGGATGTTATGGACTTCTGTACTAGCAGCAATTCAATGACCCATGACTATTCTGTGGGATTTATAGAAAAGAATGCTACCCACATTCAGAGGAAGAACTACAGGAGTGGAAACACAGAAGAAAAACAACTGCTTGAACACTTGGGTTGATGAGGATATGTTTGGGGATGTAGACCCTGAAAGACCATACCAATGTAACTATCAATAATATGTAAATAAGTCTTGACTGACCACACATGTTAAAACCAGTGAAAATGTGCATCAGCTATGTGAGGGGGGAAGTCAGGGTGTTAAGGGGAAAGTAAGAGCATGAATCATTTAGCCATGTTAACTTTTCTAAAAAATAAATATTATTAAATGTTAAAAAAAAACAGTGGAAATGCGAGTTAGCAATGGGGGGTGGTTTGAGGGGATGAAGAGTAAAGTAAAATCATGAATTATATAACTATGGAAAATTTTTCTAAAAATAAAAAATTAAAAAAATATATATGTATGTATGTATGTATGTATACTTTATATCATTCTGGTGCATATGTATCTAGGGATCAAGATGCTTAGTCCCCAAGATCTGAGAGATCTTTGGCCCTTTTAAAGTTTTCTGTGCAAACCAATGAACTGATTTCATTAATTCTGAGTTTGAATGAATACATTTTTCCTATTTATTTTAATAAATTGATATATGCTTACATTTTTCCCCTAGGAAATGAAATTAATTCTTTATTTGGACAAAGAAATGGATTTCTAATTTTTTTGAAATCTTATTCAAAATGGAACTTTCAAGGAACCTAAGTACCATGGAAATTATTCACAATAATTTCAAGAGTAGGCATTAGAAAAGTAAATCCAAAACCAAATTATTTTGTATTGTGTGTTATGAAAACACAAAAATTTTTTGCACTAGTAATGACTGCTCTTTTTAAAAAATAAATGTCAAAAAATTGTATCATTCAGATGTGGAAAGTTTTGAGGTTACCCTTGAACTTTTGGTCCTCTCAATGTAACTCTGCTAGAGGACATAGTAGAAAGATGGAAGAAGACCATAAGACAGAGCAAGATGGGATTTAGAAAACTTTGAGAAGGTTCTTGAATTAATTTAAATGCCTCTGTCTATAGATGGAGATGATCTATTTCAGAATCTCTGGGTTTTCAGATTTTCTCAATCTTCCCATGGGACCAATGGAGTTATGCCTTTAATTCTGAGTTTAAATGAAGAAATTTGTAGGATAATGTTCATGAATATTTTTTTTCATTTTTCTTAGTGAACGAAAGTATATCTTTACCTGAACAATGAAATGGATTTCTCCAATCTTTTAAGATAACTGTTTTTAGAAATATGCATCCTAGGATTGTCAATGTGAGGAAAACCATCTGAAAAAATATTAAGAATATGCACCACAAAATTAAATCAGAATCTAATTCCTTTTTATTTTGGTTGATCCAAAATTTGGACTATTTGTACTTGTATCAACTACTATGTTTCTTGAGGGAATGTAGAAAAACCTCCTTCTTCACATCAGACACTTCTGGAACATTGTACTTTGTTTCTTTGCTCTTATCAGTTCACAATATCCACTCACTCATCCTATGTTGTTTCATTTTTTTTCTTACAATTTGTTAAAAAATATCTATACTCTTTTGCCAGGAGCCCCTCAGAAAAATAAGGGTCTCCATCAGGGTCCATCGAGTCAATGCGGATGGCAGAGCATTGATCCCTATTGTCTGAAAATCAGGTCACAGGATGGATGGATATCCAATCAGGCTCCTCTGTGTGACTCTCTTATGATTAACATTTTTTATTATTAAAATTATTTTAATCTGTATTTTTAGTATAGCCTCAAGTTTTGTAGCATAGATATAAAATTTATTGAACTCCATTTATAAAACTTTCTTATAGAATTCCCTTGTACCGTCTATAATCAACCAGCATTTAATGAGTTAATAACTACACCCCCAGTGAAATAGCAGGAGCTGCTTTTTTCACTATCTCAAGAGCTTGAAGGACACATTTGGCAAAAGAATAATACCTTTATGCCTCAATCATTTCTCACGCTGAATTTAATCCTATGAAACCGAAACACTCTCACCCTTTACTACTTTAACACGTTAGACTTGTCCCCCTGAATTTGGGGGTTCTCACACTCTAATCTACTTTTGAAATATTTTGAAGGTTCTTTTTACTAAAATAAAACTTAGATAAAGTAGAGTTTT
>NW_025390482.1:0-3531 GCF_016433145.1 Gracilinanus agilis | reverse complement strand
CACTGTACTCACCAGGTGGGGGGGGGGGAGGGAGAGAGAGAGAGAGAGAAAGAGAGAGAGAGAGAGAGAGAGAGAGAGATGGATCATTGGTGACCTTGGAGTGAGTAGTTTCTGTTGAGTGGTAAGGTTAAAAGCAAAAAATTGAGAAATGAATGAGAGATGCCAAAACAGAAGCGACAAACACAGAAAACCCTTTCTAGGAGTTTGGAAATGAAAGGAAGAAGAAATATAAGGTAGCAGCAGTTTGAGGGAATGATGGAGTAAGTGAAAGGAATTAAAGAATAGGGGTTGTCACTGGTAGAGAAGGAGCCAATATATAAGGGAGAGATTGAAGGAGAAAGTGAAGGAATTTTCAAAAGAATAAGTTCTTGGAAGAGATGGGTGGGCATGAAATAAAGAACACAGATAATGGTAGCCTTGGCATGGAGAAGAGGTATCTCTTTAACAGAGACTAAAGCAAAATGCAAAAAATGGGGGNTTGTTTGTTGATAGTTTTGATTTCTTTATCTGAAAATTGCCTATTCATGTCCCTTGCCCATTTGTCAATTGGGGAATAGCTTGATTTTTTTGTACAATTGATTTAGCTCCTTATATATTTGAGTAATTAGACCTTTGTCAGAGATTTTTGTTGTAAAGGTTTTTCCCCCAATTTGTTGATTCCCTTCTAATTTTAGTTGCATTGTACAAAAACTTTTTAATTTAATGTAATCACAATTATTTATTTTGCATTTTGTAATTTTTTTCTAACTCTTGCTTGGTTTTAAAATCTTTCCTTTCCCAAAGATCTGACAAGTAAGTATACTATTCTGTCTTCACCTAATTTACTTATAGTTTCCTTTTTTATATTCAAGCCATTCACCCATTCTGAATTTATTTTGGTGTAGGATGTGAGATGTGTAATGCAAGGTGGCTAACAGAAACCTTTGCTTCTGTAATTTCTAATGGTCACAAAAAGTCAGTTAAAGATCTTAGAATCTTCAGAAAGTCAGTTAGAACTTGAAGCTATAAATAGAGGTGAAGTTCCAACTGACAAGGCTTTTGCCTTCTGGCTTTCACTGTGGCTGGAGGCTTTTGCTTTGGCTTAACCTGTTGGCTTAGGCCCTTCAGCTTGGCTTTAACCTAATTGCTTTGGCCTCGGCCTGTGCTTATCTTGTCTTGGGGAAATTTAGACCTATCTCATTTCTCTGGACCTCTCCCTGTTCTCTCCATCTACATCCCTCCCCTTCCCCTGAATTTCCTTTGGGCCCTGGGTGGAAGGGAGGGCTGGATAATTGGACATTGTGGGTTTAGTTTCTATAGACAAGTAGAGTATCCTCAAATAAGTTACCCCTAGTTTTAGTGATTTGATAAGGACTTTACTTAAAAGGCAATCAAATCTTCCTGACTGGGAGAGCAGGCTCTCTCAGTCTAAACTCTCCTGGGACCCATCCCCCACCACCACCCCTTTCCCTAGCAGCAATTAGAAAACCCTAAACCCCTCTTCCCTTCTGACTGACCCTGGTATTAATAAATCCCCTTGTTACCTATTCAAACCCTCTGGTGAATCATTGTGTCAAAATTAAGACAAGGGCTGAAAGGGAAGGAATCATTTTCTTTTATTTTCTTGAGGGAACTGCAGGCATCCATCTTGGCAGGAAGTGGTTACCCGAGACTTCCTTCTACTAACAGTTTCTCTGGCAGGGAGGAGCCCCTTTGACTCCTCCCTTGAGGAACTTTGAAAACTGACTAGAGAAGCCCATTTCTGACTGGCCCAACTCCTTTGTACCTATAAAGATACCTTTCTTTGCCTGGAAGGGTTCAGCCTATCTTCCCCAATATCCTCTGTCTCTAGCCTCTGTGAATAAACCTGTTTGAGCTGCCCTCTCTGACATACATCATTTCCCTTATTTCCTATATACCTTCCCGTACCTTCATTCCTCCTCCAATCACCTTATAATCATCTATATCCCCTTTATCCTTACTCACACCCAAATTGCCTTCAAGACCCACTCAGATAACTTACTTTTTTATAACAGATGTTGATCTAAACCTAATCTCTTCCATATTGTTTTCCAATTTTCCTAGCAGTTTTTATCAAATAGTGGATTTTTGTCCCAAAAGATGGACTCTTTGGGTTTATCATAGACTGTCTTGCTGANCAGATAACTTACTTTTTTATAACAGATGTTGATCTAAACCTAATCTCTTCCATATTGTTTTCCAATTTTCCTAGCAGTTTTTATCAAATAGTGGATTTTTGTCCCAAAAGATGGACTCTTTGGGTTTATCATAGACTGTCTTGCTGATGTCACTTACCCCAAGTCTATTCCACTGATCCTCCCTTCTGTCTCTTAGCCAGTACCATATACTTTTGATGGCCACTGCTTTATAGTACAGCTTGATATCTGGTACTGCTAGGTCACCTTCCTTCATGTTTTTTTTTTTTTTTAATTTCCCTTGCTATTCTTGATCTTTTGTTCTTCCAAATGAACTTTGTTATAGTTTTTTATAATTCAGTAAAGAATTTTTTTGGTAGTTTTATAGGTATGGCACTAAGTAAATAAATTAATTTGGGTAGAATGGTCATTTTTATTATGTTAGCTCATCCTACCCATGAGCAATCAATGTTTTTCCAATTGTTTAGATCTAGTTTTAATTGTTTGGAAAGTGTTTTGTAGTTGTGTTCATATAATTCCTGTGTTTGTTTTGGTAGATAGATTCCTAAGTATTTTATATTGTCCAGGGTGATTTTAAATGGTATTTCTCTTTCTAACTATTGCTGCTGAGATGTGTTGGAAATATATAGAAATGCTGATGATTTATGTGCATTTATTTTGTATCCTGCATCTTTACTAAAGTTGTTGATTATTTCTACTAAATTTTTAGTTGATTCTCTAGGATTTTTTAAGTAGACCATCATATCATCTGCAAAGAGTGATAGCTTGGTTTCCTCATTGCCTATTTTAATTTACCTTCAATTTCTTTTTCTTCTCTAATTTGCAATTGCTAGTGTTTCTAATACAATATTAAATAATAGAGGTGATAATGGGCATCCTTGTTTCACACCTGATCTTATTGGGAAGGCTTCTAATTTATCCCCATTGCATATGATGTTTGTTGATGGTTTTAGATGTATACTGTTTATTATTTTTAGGAAAGGTCCTTCTATTCCTATACTTTTCAGTGTTTTTAATAGGAATGGGTGTTGTATTTTGTTAAAGGCTTTTCCAGTATCTATTGAGACAATCATGTGATTGATTTTTGTTTGTTAGCTTGTTGATATGATCAATTATGTGGATGGTTTTCCTAATATTGAACCATCCTTGCATTCCTCGTATAAATCCCACCTAATCATAATGAATAACCCTCGTGATCACTGGCTGGAGTCTTTTTGCTAGTATTCTATTTAAGATTTTTGCATCTATGTTCATTAAGGAGATTGGTCTGTAGTTTTCTTTCTCTGTTTTTGATCTACCTGGCTTTGCGATCAGTACCATATAGGAATTTGGTAGAACTCCTTCTTTGTTTATTATATCAAATAATTTGTATAGT
>NW_025390481.1:0-7709 GCF_016433145.1 Gracilinanus agilis | reverse complement strand
CCCATTCTCTCCCCCTCCCTTCCTCTCCCTTTCTCCCTATCCCTTGTTTCTCTTTCTCTCCTTCTCAGACTTCCTGGGTAGGAGGGAGGCCCTCCTCTCCACACCCCTCACCCCCTTGCAGGCACCCATATGGTAGCTGCTTTACATCACAGCTAGAGCATGTCCTCTTCTGAAAAGCCTGGCTGCCTCTTTTTCTTGGTGTTCCTTTTCCTGAGCATTTGGGGACCAACTGCCAATGCTGAGATGGATCTGCCAGCCTATGAGGCAACCTCCTGACTCTGGTCCTGGCAGACTGTGGGAAGAGTTCTCTGAAGCTACCGCAGTGCTTCTTGGAGAAGAGAGAGGAGTGATTCCTAAACAAGGTCCCAATACAGAGACTGTAAAGAAAGAAGACCTGGCTGGTGTAGGTCTTCACCCACTCTGGTGGTCAGGCTAGTGAAGGTTATGGACTCCTCAATTCAGCTCTAGAGTCAGGAAGACCTGAGTTCAAATCTGCCACCTGGCTTCCCCAGCTTCTTTCAAATCCAGCTAAAATGGAGGAAACCTTCCCAGATTCCTCTTCATTCCAATGCCTTTCCTCTGGGGAAAGTATTCTATTCATCCTAACTTGTTTGCACATAGCTGTTTGCATGTCCACTCCCCCATTAGACTGTGAAATCTTCGAGGGCAAGGACTGTCTTTTGCTTTTCTTCCTATGGACAAACATGTATTAAGTGCCTTCCATATGCCAGTGGTTGAAGAAACTAAAGTAAATAAAAATCAAGTGACCTGTCCAGGGTCACACAGCTAGCAAGTGACTGAAGCCAAATTGTAACTTGAGTCTTCCTGAATCCAGGACCCGCTCTATCTGCTATTCCAAGCAACTGCCTCTTTTTGTTGTGAGAAAAAACGGAGACGTTCGTAAAGCACTTTGAAAACCTTAAAGCACAATATCAATGGTCGCTACTCCTGTTATTATAAAAGTCAAGACTGCCAAGGAAACTAATTCCGTGGAAATGCAGTTCTCTCTGGCTCTCTGTCTGTCTGTCTGTCTGTCTGTCTCTGTCGGTATGTCAGTATATGTATAAAACAACATTTATAGTCCCTGGGTCTAGACGAAGAACCCGGGGCCTGGACAAAGAACTGACGATTTCCTCCTCGTTTTCGGAAGGTTCTTTCTCTGCAGGCCGGCTGTGAGGCCCAGCGGCCCAGAATCGGATGCAGGCTTGCTCTAAGTGCAGCTGGTTTGGGAGCCAACGAGTTATGCCGTGCACGAGATTTATCAGTAGCCGCACAAGCTCATCAGACTCACAATATCGCGCCCATCTTCGAAGGCTGAGACAAACAAAACCGTTCCTGGCCATAGCACTGATCAACGATGTAACCGCTGATACAGAGGCACATTTTAACCCTGTATCAGGTAGGAAAGAGGTCGCAGCCAGGGTTACTTTTAATCACGGAACTGAAACGACGGACTTCTCCTCAACACCGGAACCTTCGTCCTCCCATTCAGCTCTCCCAGAACGGCCGCCAAAATCTCTAAGACGATCATCAGGCTGGCTTTTTCCTGACACACTTATTTTACAGGATCAAAGTCAAATTCAGTTCTATCAACATGTCTTTCCAGTATCTCCAAAACAGAAGAGCTCACTCAGTCTCTCAAAAAAGTCCTTTTAGTCCCTCTGAACCTCACACAGACTCTCAAAGCCATTTCCAGACCGTTCAATCATTCCATGAGATTGTATTCCATTTTAAAGATATGGTAACCGTATCCATAATCTCTGAGAGGAGACCTAGGAACTGGGGTCATATAAGAGAACATTTCCTAACAACTGGAGGGATCCAAAAGGAGGAAGGACAGAACTAGGAGGTAATTGGGGGGGGGGGGGAGCAGCTGGGTATCTCAGTGGATTGAGAGTCAGGCCTAGAGACGGGAGGTCCTGGGTTCAAATCCAGCCTCAGACAATTCCCAGCTGAGTGACCCTGGGCAAGTCACTTGACTCCAATTCCCTAACCCTTACCACTCTTCCACCTAGGAGCCAATACACAGAAGTTAAGGGTTTAAAAAAAAAAAAAAGAAAAGAAAAGGTAATTAGGCTCCCTCCCCCCTGCTTTCTTTAAACAAAAGCCGGCCATTTTCCAGCAATATTAGAGAAAGTATTATTACTGAAATATGTATCAGAAAAATAATAGCAATAACAACGATAGTCACGGCTACATTTTATAGCACTTGGAGGTTTGTAAAGCACTTAGTTTATATAATCAATTAATAAGCACTTGTTAAACACCTGCTATGTGCCAGACACTAAAGGCGAGAATGAACCAGCTTCCTGTCAAAGACATTCCTTTCTATCAGGGAAAACAAAGTGCAGCCTTATACTTATCCTCTCCTTTGGTCCTTACAGCCAAGCCGTGGGGAGGGGGAAGTTGTTTCTAGTATCATTATTATTCCCCTTTTACTGATGAAGAAACTGAGGGTGAGACAAGTTAAATAACTTGCCTACAGACACACAACTAATCTGTGCCTAAGTCAGGAGTCCATCCAAGCCCTCCTGACTCCAAATCTAGCCTCTGCCCTCTCAGCACTGGTGACACAAAGACAAGAGAAGCCCCGCCCTCGAATGGCTTCCCTTCTGGGGTGGGGGGAGGCTTTTGAAGTCCCTTTCCGAATCTGAGCTTCTGTTAATTCCAACAATGGCCATACTAATTACCTTTTTTTAAAAAAAAACTCACCTTCCATCTTACAATCAGTACTGTGTATTGGTTCTAAGGCAGAAAAGCGGTAAGGGTGGGCAATGGGGGTCAAGTGACTTGCCCAGGGTCACACAGCTGGGAAGTGTCTGAGGCTGGATTTGAACCCAGGACCTCCCATCTCTGGGCCTGGCTCTCCATCCACTGAGCCACCCAGCTGCCCCCCCCCCATACTAATTACCTTTGAGAATTGAGAAAGCATCTCTCATGCATATTTGTTATAATCTCCACCTCCCACCTGCGCCTACAGTAGGCACAACTGGGAGCCTCCCTGACTGCAAGGGTGATGGAGAACATGGTCTCCTTCCTCAGGGCCTCCTGGGAAAGTCTTCCAGGCCCAGCTCTGGTACCCTCCTGATTCCATGCTGCCTGGATCCCTGCATCTCTCCTACCTTCCGTCTCCAGAGAGCTCTTTGCTACTGACTGGCATCGCCCCGAATTGTCAATGGCCGTGAACTCCTTCAAGGCTTGGGGCATCCTTGGGGCCCACGGGCACAGCTCTGCCCAGGACCCAGAAACTTTCTGGGTTGGGCCAATCCCATCCATTCGTAGCCTCCAAAGAAGGGCGGCCAGCTCTCCACTGACACACCTTTTCCCCACAACTCCCTCATCCGAAATACCCCTGGTTATAATAGCAGTGCTGTAGAGAGCACGAGAGCTTATGAAGTTTGAGGAGCCAGAGGGCAGAACGGGAAATGACTTGCCCAGGGTGATACGGCAGGTCCATGTCAGAGGCAGGACTTGCACCATATTTCCTCTCCAGGTCACGGAGTGGACAGCCTGGGTGTGTTTTGGTTCTCCCCCAGGTTGGCCGCCAGGGTGTAAGGGTTCCAGCACCCCTGTAATAACTCCTTTTATCTACCCAGCCATTGGGGTTAATGAGTCAGGTGGTGCAGAAGAGCACAGGCTGGACCAGCTGCCTTGGAGGTGTAAGAAATAAAATTAATATAGAGGGACAGAATTTCCGCCCCCCCCCCCCCAGTACCGGTGGGAGCTTCCCCTTCCCGGAGACGCAGGTGGCGGTGATCAGCACCAAGGGCAGCGCCTGGTACTAGGAAGCCTGTCTGGGCTCCGTTGGCTCCGCTCTTCCTGCCCCTATTGGGGGTTTCCTGGCATAAGTACTGGGATGGTCTGCCAGTTCCTTCTCCAGCTCATTTTACAGATGAGGGGGTTAAGTGACTCGCCCAGGGTCACCCCGCTAGGAAGTCTCTGAGGCCAGATGAGTTTCCCTGACTCCAGGGCTACAGAGGAGGCTTCGAAGCTTAATCAATGCTCCTTGGCTGGATTAGGCAGGGCCAGCCTGGAAGTGAGGCTCTGAACCGGGGAGAAGCACCCGTCCCGGGATTCCCAGAGGGCGTGAGGCCCGAAAGGGAGGCTGATCTCGGAGAACTCTGGGACCAAATCCCAGCCGGTGCCCACCTTCCCACCAGCCCTTGTACATGCTCTGTAAACACCCGGCTAAGGACTTGTTGTCTCCTTTTGGCACCTCCCAGAAGAGGGGATTATCGTGCCTTTCCTTGTACCCGGTACAAGCATTATTGAGGGCTTTTAGAAGACATGCTCTCACTTGATCCACCCCACACTGGGAGAGAGGCACTCCTGGGATCCCCATTTTACAGATGAGGAAACTGAGGCAGGCAGAGGTTACGGGACCTGACTAGGCTCACTCAACTAGGAATTATCTGACGCTGGATTTGAACTCAGTCTTCCTGCCTCTAAGCCCAAAGCTCTGATTGAAGAGAAATCCAGGAGGTGATTTAGTCAAACGTTTTCCTTTTACAAAGAAGGAAACTGAGGCAGGACCATTAGGTCGCTGTTAGGGAGCCTAGCGGCCCCATGCTCCAGAGGTTGGGGCCAGGAACCCGGGGAACGTGGACTCGGACCCCTGCCTGACGGGGTGCGCCCTTCGCCATCCTTCGTCTTTTCTTCACACGGTTCACAGCCTCCTGCGCCATGGGGACTGCGGCGGGGTCGGGGGCACCAAAAAGGTTCGGAACGCCCGCTCTAGCCCAGTCCCCTTTTTTGACTGAGGAGAAAGCTCAGCCTGAGAGAGGGCCTGTGACCTGTCCAAAGCCGCAGTGGCGGGATCTGAACCTGCGTCCTGGGCAGCGGGGCTGCCCCGGCGCCGACGCAGCAGCGACCCCTGGCGGCCTCAGAGGGGGCCTGGCGCATGCTCAATAGCTTCAACGAGCGGGCCGGGTCACGAGCGGTCGGCGCGGCAGTAGCGCCGGCGGCCTCTTCCCGCTCCGCGTGCGCAGGTGCGCTGGACTGAGGAAAGGGGCGGGGAGGGAGGAGGCGGGGGCGGGGGCGGAGGCTAGGACCAGCGGCGCGCCTGCGCACTGAGCCTAGTCCAGGCTGTCACTGGGGTCCTGAAGTCGAGCAGCTGCGGATATACAGTGTAGGAGCCGGAGCGCGAGCGCGAGCAGAAGAGCGGGCGGGAGCGCGGGCGCGGGCGCGTGCTGCGGTGGTGGCGGCGGAACCAGGGAGGCGCGCGCCGAGGGGGACTGAAGCGGCTGCCTCTGCTGCTATTGCTGCAGAGAGCTAGCTGAGCCCGGGACCTACGGACAGGCGGCGGGACCCGTGCGCGGACTGAGGGGCGGGTGGACTCACGCAGCATCTCCGAATTCCAGGGACTGCTTGGAAGCCCTCGAGCTCCGAGCTACCGAGGGCTTTTGTTGGCATCGAGTGCCCGTCTGTGCGTGCCCAGCGCTCCGACCAGTAAGTGCCCGGAGCGAGCTAACTCGCCTTCCTTCTTCCCTCCTCCTCCTCCTCCTCCTCTGCATGTGCGGCTTTGCGCAGCGTGGCGGGCCGGGCAGGGGCCAGGGGCNCCTCCTCTGCATGTGCGGCTTTGCGCAGCGTGGCGGGCCGGGCAGGGGCCAGGGGCGGGGAGGGAGGGGGGGGGGAGTTGGCAAGAGGTTGGGGGGCTCGGCTGGGAAGCCCGCCTAGGGCCGGGGCTGCCCCCCCACCTCCCGCGCAGGTCCTCCTGGAAGCCAGGAGGGGAGGAAGAGGAGGAGGAGGAGGGACCTTGGACAATTGGGTCGGGGGGCGCATCTTCCCGGCAGGGGTCTGTGGCAGGCGCGATCTCCGGGTGCCTCTGGGGCGCGTTTATAAATAGACCCATTTCCTCCGCTTGTGGAAAGGCTCCCCGAAGAAGGGATCGGCCGAGTGTCTCGGGGGCTGCGAGTCCCTGCGAGCCCTCGAGGGGACGGACCACTGGGGGGGGGGGGTTCTACCGCTGGCCCAGGGGGCCGCCGGAGGAACCAGAACGGGTCCACCCGCCCGGGGGTTGGGGGAGGAGGAGAGGAAGCGGGGCTGGCTGTCAGCGCTCGCCCGGGCGGGAGCAGGGAGCCGCCTCTGACTGCGGGGATTTTCGGGGCGCTGGGGGCTCGTGCGCGTGATGCCCGAGCGATGCTGGGGGGGGCTTTGTCCGGAGCTCTCGGCCGCTGGGGAAGCACCTCGGAGAGCCTCGGGGCTCAGCTGGCCGCCGGCCCCCAGCGCGTTGGGGGCTCGCCTCCAGGCTGCCTTGTTGTTGTGGGCTTGTCTCCCGAAATGCGCTGCCCGGGCTCCCGCCTGGCCCGGAGCTGCGCAGGGGGATGGGCTGCCCGAAGAGCCAAGGTCATTGGGCTCGGATCTGGGGAGACTCCTCCGGGACTAGCGAGAGCCGCCCTGCTGCCAAGGGCAAAGGCGGCCGGGCTCGGGGCAGACGCGTCTACGCTAGATGGGAGGATGCCAGGGGAGGTCGGGGCAGGCTCCGGCGGAGGACGGGCTGCCGCCGCTCTCGCTGCACGGGGCGAGTTACCTGAAGGATGAGCGTTTGGAGCCTGGGCTTTTTCTCCGCTTGCCAGCGACCGTGGCTGGGGCTCTCCTGGCCTCGGGGAGAAAATGCAGCTGTTGGGGAGGGAGGAGGAGAAGGAGGGAGGAGGAGGAGGAGACTACACCGGAGTCAAGTTGAGACTGATCCCGAGGGGAAAGGGAAGGGAGTAAACGTTTGCGTCTGGAAACCTGGCATTTTCCTGCCTCTCCGTCCTGCCTACCTACCTGCTGCCTACCTGGCTGGCCAGCCCCTGCCTCCAGGTCTAAGTTCACTCCCCCCCACACCCTTCCCGTGCCCTGGGCAAATCGCGGAGAAAGTCCTGGGGCCGGGGAAGCCAGGGAATGACTCCCTGAGATGGATGGATAGGTGTGTGTGTGTGTGTGTGTGTGTGTGTGTGTGTGTGTGTGTGTGTGTGTGTGTGTGTGTGTGTGCGCGCGCGCGCGCGCACGTGTGTACCTGCGGGCAAAGGAGGACTGACCACTCCAGCCTGGAGAGCTGCCTTCAGGGATCTTAGAGAAAGCATCTCCTATCCCCCCTCCCCCCATTTTACCCTGGGGGAAACAGGGATGGGATGGGTGGAAGCCACTCGCTCAAATTGGGGGGGGGGGGCAGTTATATAACAATTGCTTACATTTGCAAAGCACTTTGGGGTTTACCAAACACCCTGTACCTGTGGAGCCAAGCTCTGTGGACTTGGGGTCCCTTCTAGCTCCTGGTCAGCCCTGATCCTCTCAACAGATTGTTTTGTGGCTTTAGTTCAGTCTTCTGGGCACCTCCTGGCCCTTTCCACTCCTCTTTCTTTTTCCATGGCCCTCAAAGCATCTGCCCAAGAATGAAGTATTTAAGTGCCCCCACACACACTCAAGAAACCCCTTTCCTTGAGACAAGGGTCAGAGGGGCAGCTGGGTGGCTCAGTGGATTGAAAGTCAGGTCCAGAGATGGGAGGTCCTGGGTTCAAATTTGACCTCAGACACTTCCTAGCTGTGTGACCCTGGACAAGTCACTTCACCCCCATTGTCTAGCCCTTACCACTCTTCTGCCTTTGAACTAATACTCAGTATTGATTCTAAGATGGAAGGTAAGGGTTAAAAAAAGAAAAGAAAGGAAGGAAGGAAGGGAAAGAAAAGGAAGGAAGGAAGGAAGGAAGGAAGGAAGGAAGGAAGGA
>NW_025390480.1:0-14944 GCF_016433145.1 Gracilinanus agilis | reverse complement strand
CTTGGGAATCCATCAGGTCCTGGTGATTTTTTCTTAGGGAGTTCTTTAATGGCTTGTTCAATTTCTATTTCTGATATGGGATTATTTAGGTATTCAATTTCTTCTGCTGTTAATCTAGGCAATTTATATTTTTGTAAATATTCATCCATATCTCCTAGATTGTTATATTTGTTGCCATATAATTGGGTGAAATAGTTCTTAATGATTGTCCTAATTTCCCCTTCATTAGAGGTGAGGTCTCCCTTTTCATCTCTAATACTGTCAATTTGGTTTTCTTCTTTCCTTTTTCTTATTAGATTGACCAGTACTTTGTCTATTTTATCTGTTTTTTCAAAATACCAGCTTCTAGTCTTATTTATTAATTCAATAGTTCTATTACTTTTGATTTTATTAATTTCTCCCTTAATTTTTAGTATTTCTAATTTAATTTTCATCTGGGGGTTTTTAATTTGCTCGCTTTCTAATTTTTTGAGTTGCATACCCAATTCATTAATCTCTGCCCTCCTTAATTTGTTAATATATGCACTCAAGGATATAAATTTCCCCCTGAGTACTGCCTTGGCTGCATCCCACAGAGTTTGGTAGGATGTCTCATCATTGTCATTCTCTTCCATGAAATTGTTGATTGTTTCTATGATTTCTTCTTTGACAATTTGGTTTTGAAGAATCATATTGTTTAATTTCCAATTGGTTTTTGACTTGTCCGTCCAGGTGCCCTTACTGATTATTATTTTTATCGCATTATGATCTGAGAAGGTTACATTTATTATATCTGCTCTTTTGCATTTGTTTGCAATGATTCTATGCCCTATTACATGGTCAGTCTTTGTAAATGTACCATGTACAGCTGAAAAGAAGATGTATTCCTTTTTGTCCCTATTTATTTTTCTCCACATATTAATTAAATCTAATTTTTCTAGGACTTCATTCACCTCTCTTACCTCTTTCTCATTTATTTTTTGGTTTGATTTATCTAGATCTGAAAGAGGAATATTTAGATTTCCCACTATTATGGTTTTACTATCTATTTCCTTCTTGAGCTCTGCCAGTTTCTCCCTTAAGAATTTGGATGCTGTACCACTTGGTGCATACATATTGAGCAGTGTTATTTCCTCATTGTTTATACTGCCTTTAATCAGGATGTAATGACCTTCCCTGTCTTTTTTAATCATATCTATTTTTACTTTGGCTTTGTCAGAGGTCATAATAGCCAGTCCTGCCTTCTTTTTCTCATTTGATGCCCAAAAGATTTTGCTCATACCCTTAAACTTGAACTTGTGTGTGTCTACCCGCCTCATATGTGTTTCTTGTAGACAACCAATGGTAGGATTTTGGTATCTAATCCACTCTGCTATTTGCTTCCGTTTTATGAGCGAGTTCATCCCGTTCACATTCAGAGTTACAATTGTTAGTTGTGTATTCACTGACATTTTTGTATCCTCCCCTAGACCCACCCCTTCTTCTTACACTATTTTCTTTTAAACCAGTCGTTTGCTTTGAGCCAGTATCCCTTATCCCCTCCCTTTATTGACTTCCCTTTCTGCCCCCTTCCCTTGTTATTCCCCTCTTTTTGTTTTTTAAAGACCTAATGAATTCCCTCCCCCTTCTTCTCCCCTCCCTTTCTTGGCCTCCCCACTCCCCTGCTCCCTTTGGTTTATCCCTTCTGACTTTCTCAGTAGGGTTAGATAGAGTTTTTTATCCGAATGGATAATAAAACTACTCTTCCCTCTCCGGGTTGATTACACTGAGAGTAACGTTTGATTATGCTCTCTTCCTCTCCTTCTTATGGTATTATTTATCCCCTCCCCTTCCCATGCCCTCTTTGTGTGTAATAGAATATCTTATTTTTCTTATTTACTCAGATTTTTCTTGGTGTTTCCTACTATTCCCCCCCTCTTTCCCACCTCCCATGTCATCTTAGACCATTTAGTATCCTGTCCTCTCCCTATGAAATATTCTTCTGGTTACTATAATAGTGAATATTATAATAGTGTATAGAGTTCACTACAGAGAATTATACATAGCATTTCTCCACCTAGTAGTACAGATAGTTAGATCTTCTTTACACCCTTAAAGAGTCAAGCTTAAAAGATTATGGGTTTTCTTTCTTTTCCCTCTGTTTCTTATTTACCTTTTCATCTTTCTCTTGATTTCTGTGGTTGAGTGTCAAACTTTCCATTTAGTCCCGGTCTCTTTTGTGCAAAAACTTGGAATTCTTCAATTTTGTTGAATGCCCATACTTTCCCCTGAAAGTATATGGTTAGTTTCACTGGGTAGTTGATTCGTGGCTGAAGGCCCAGCTCTCTTGCCTTTCTGAATATTGTATTCCAAGCCTTGCAGTCTTTTAGCGTTGAGGCTGCCAGATCCTGTGTGATCCTTATTTGTGCTCCTTGATATTTGAATTGTTTCTTTCTGGCTTCTTGTAAGATTTTTTCTTTTACTTGAAAACTCTTCAATTTCGCTATTATATTCCTGGGTGTTGACTTTTCTGGGTCCAGTGTAGAGGGTGATCTATGGATCCTTTCAATGTCTATATTGCCCTCTTGTTGTAGAACTTCAGGGCAATTTTGCTGAATAATTTCTTTGAGTATGGAGTCCAAGTTTCTATTAATTTCTGCCTTTTCTGGGAGACCAATGATTCTCAAATCGTCTCTTCTAGACCTGTTTTCTTTGTCTGTCACTTTCTCATTGAGATATTTCATGTTTCCTTCTATTTTATCAGTCTTTTGACTTTGTTTTATTTGTTCTTGTTGTCTTGAGAGATCATTGGTTTCTAAATGTTCGATTCTAGCCTTTAAACACTCGTTTTCGGCTATAATCTTTTGGTTTTTGGCTTTAATATTTTGGTTTTCCTTTTCAATCTGGTCATTTCTGGTCTTCAGTTGACTTGTCTCACTTTACAATTGAGAAATTCTGCCTTTTAAACTGTTATTTTCTTGCCAGATTTCTTCCATGTTCCTCAGCATTTCATTTTTGAACTCTTCAATAGCTTGTGACCAGCTTTCATTTTTTTGGGGAGGTTTGGATTTTTGTTTTCCCTCCTCTGTTGTCTGGATTTTCTCTGTGTAGAAGTTGTCGAGTGTTCCATAGTTTCTCTTGATAGTCTTTTTCTTCTGGGCTTCCTTATTGCTTGCCATTGTTAGTCCCGCCCCTTTTCAGCTTTGTCTTCACACTCAGGGTCTGCTTGCGCTTTCTAAGCTTCCGATGGCTCCGGTCTCCTTGTCCTTGGGGTCCGGTCTCCTGGTCGTCCCCGGTCTGCCCCTCTGTCCGAGGCTCCTTCAGAGGTCTCGGGGGCTGCTTCCACAGCTGCACTCCCATCTGCCCCGGGTCCTCACTAGATGTCCTAGCCTGTGCTGGAAATCTTTATTCCTCCTGGGGCACTGCCTTCCCTGAGTAGAAGCTGGGGGAAGTCCCTGCTTTAGGGATCTTTATTCTGTCCAGCACAGAGCCTTCACCAGCGCAGGATGTTGGGGAAAGCCCCTGCTTTAGGGTTCTTTATTCCTCCGGGTGCAGAGCCTTCGCCGCTTAGACGCTTGGGGGAAGCCCCTGCGTTGGTGATCTTTCTTCCCTCCCGTGTCAGAGCCTTCACCCGCGTAGACGCTGGGGAAAGTCTGTGTGTCCCCCAAGCCACTTGGAGTCCCACTTCTGGACGCTCACAGGTGCAAGCCCTGGGGCTGCTAGTGATTTACTGGTTGCCCCAGTCCCGTTTTCACTCTTGTGCATTGGCCTTGGCGTTGTGCGTGGTGTGTGTGTGGGGGGGTGGAGGGGCTTCTTGCTCTCGAGTTTTAGTGAGAGCTGTTTCACCCCTTTATAGCATGGAAATGCCCTGATTCTGCGTACTTTCAATGCTGCGCCCTGTTGTGGGGTTCCTTCATTAATCTGGATTCGTTTTTATGTCCCCTTGAGGAGTCCTGTATGCATTGGTTTGGAGAGATCGAGCAGCTGCTCCTTACTCTGCCGCCATCCACGTGACCGTTCAGAGTAGACAGTACCATACCATTTTGATGACTGCTGCTGTATAGTATAGTTCAATATCTGGTACTGCTAGGCGCCCTTCCTTCACATTTTTTTTCATTATTTCTCTTGATACTGTTGATCTTTTGTTATTCCAAATGAAATTTGTTATAGTTTTTTCTAATTCAGTAAAAAAGTTTTTTGGTAGTTTGATAGGTATGGCACTAGATAGGTAAATTAATTTGGGTAGAATGGTCATTTTTATTATGTTAGCTCATCCTATCCATGAGCAATCAATGTTTTTCCAATTGTTTAGATCTAGTTTTAATTGTTTGGAAAGTGTTTTGTAGTTGTTTTCATATAATTCCTGTGTTTGTTTTGGTAGATAGATTCCTAAGTATTTTATGTTGTCTAGGGCGATTTTAAATGGTGTTTGTCTTTCTACCTCTTGTTGCTGTGATGTGTTGGAAATATATAGAAATGCTGATGATTTATGTGCATTTATTTTGTATCCTGCAACTTTGCTAAAGTTGTTGATTATTTCTACAAGCTTCTTAGTTGATTCTCTAGGATTTTTTAATTAGACCATTATATCATCTGCAAAGAGTGATAGCTTAGTCTCCTCCTTGCCTATTTTCATACCTTCAATTTCTTTTTCTTCTCTAATTGCTACTGCTAGTGTTTCTAGTACAATGTTAAATGATAGAGGTGATAATGGGCATCCTTGTTTCACTCCTGATCTTATTGGGAAGGCTTCTAATTTATCCCCATTGCATATGATGCTTGTTGATGGTTTTAGTTATATATTGTTTGTTATTTTTAGGAAAGGTCCTACTATTTCTATACTTTCCAGTGTTTTCTTTCTTTCTTTCTTTTTTTTTTTTGGTTTAATAAATTTTATTTTTTAGAAAAGTTAACATGGTTACATGATTCATGCTCTTACTTTCTCCTTCACCCCCCCATAGCCGATGGGCATTTCCACTGGTTTTAACATGTGTCATTGATCAAGACCTATTTCCAAATTGTTGATAGTTGCATTGGTGTGGTAGTTTCAAGTCTGCATTCCCAATCATGTCTGCCTCAACCCATGTGTTCAAGCAGTTGTTTTTCTTCTGTGTTTCCACTCCTGCAGTTCTTTCTCTGAATGTGGGTAGCGTTCTTTACCATAAGTTCCTCAGAATTGCCCTGGGTCATTGCGTTGCTTTTAGTACAGAAGTCCATTACATTCGATTTTACCACAGTGTATTGGTCTCTGTGTACAATTTTCTTCTGGCTCTGCTCCTTTCACTCTGCATCAATTCCTGGAGGTCTTTCCAGTTCACATGGAATTCCTCCAGTTTATTATTCCTTTGAGCACAATAGTATTCCATCACCAGCATATACCACAATTTGTTAAACCATTCCCCAACTGAAGGGCATACCATCATTTTCCAGTTTTTTGCCACTACAAAAAGCGTGGCTATAAATATTTTCATACAGGTCTGTTTATCTATGATCTCTTTGGAGTACAACCCCAACAATGGTATGACTGGATCAAAGGGCAGGCATTCTTTTATAGCCCTTTGAGCATAGTTCCAAATTGCCTTCCAGAATGGTTGGATCAGTTCACAACTCCACCAGCAGTGCATTAATGTCCCAATTTTGCCACGTCCCCTCCAACATTCATTGCTCTCCCCTTCTCTCATTTTAGCCAATCTGCTAACTGTGAGTTGATACTTCAGAGTTGTATGCTTGTTGATAGTTTTAGGTATATACTGTTTATTATTTTTAGGAAAGGTCCTTCTGTTCCTATACTTTCCAGGATTTTCAATAGGAATGGGTGCTATATTTTGTCAAAGGCTTTTTCAGCATCTATTGAGATAATCATGTGATTTTTGTTAGATTGTTCATATGGTCAATTATGTGGATGGTTTTCCTGATGTTGAACCATCCTTGCATTCCTGGTATAAATCCCACCTGATCATGGTGGATGATCTTCTTAATTACTTGCTGGAGTCTCTTTGCTAGTATTCTATTTAAGATTTTTGCATCTATGTTCATTAGGGAGATTGGTCTGTAGTTTTATTTCTCTATTTTTGATCTACTTGGCTTTGGGATCAGTACCATATTTGTGTCATAAAAGGAATTTGGTAGGACTCCTTCTTTGCTTATCATATCAAATAATTTGTATAGTATTGGGATTAGTTGCTCTTTGAATGTCTGATAGAATTCACTTGGGAATCCATCAGGTCCTGGTGATTTTTTCTTAGGGAGTTCTTTGATGGCTTCTTCAATTTCTTTTTCTGATATGGGATTATTTAGGTATTCTATTTCTTCTGCTGTTAATCTGGGCAATTTATATCTTTGTAAATATTCATCCATATCTCGTAGATTGCTATATTTATTGCCACATAATTGGGCAAAATAGTTTTAATGATTGACTTAATTTCCCCTTATTAGAGGTGAGGTCTCCCTTTTCATCTTTGATACTGTCAATTTGGTTTTCTTCTTTCCTTTTTTTATTAGATTGACCAGTACTTTGTCTATTTTATCTGTTTTTTCAAAATACCAGCTTCTAGTCTTAATTATTATTAATTCAATAGTTCTTTTACTTTTGATTTTACTAATTTCTCCCTTGATTTTTAGTGTTTCTAATTTAGTTTTCATCTGGGGATTTTTAATTTGCTTGCTTTCTAATTTTTTAAGTTGCATGCCCAATTCATTAACCTCTGCCCTCCCTAATTTGTTAACATATGCACTCAAGGATATAAATTTCCCCCTGAGTACTGCCTTAGCTGCATCCCACAGAGTTTGGTAGGATGTCTCATCATTGTCATTCTCTTCAATGAAATTGTTGATTGTTTATATGATTTCTTCTTTGACTAACTGGTTTTGGAGAATCAGATTATTTAATTTCCAATTAGTTTTTGATTTGCCTGTCCAGGTGACTTTACTAATATTATTTTTATTGTATTATGAGCTGAGAAGGTTACATTTATCATTTCTGCTCTTCTGCATTTGTTTACAATGTTTCTATGCCCTATTACATGGTCAATCTTTGTGAATGTACCATGTGCAGCTGAAAAGAGGGTGTATTCCTTTTTGTCCCTATTTATTTTTCTACAGATATCTATTAAATCTCATTTTTCTAGGACTTCATTCACCTCTCTTACCTCTTTCTTATTTATTTTTTGGTTTGATTTACCTAGATCTGAAAGAGGAATATTTAGATCTCCCACTATTATGGTTTTACTATCTATTTCCTTCTTGAGCTCTGCCAGTTTCTCCTTTAAGAATTTGGATGCTATGCCATTTGGTGCATACATATTGTGCACTGTTATTTCCTCATTGTCTGTACTGCCTTTTATCAGGATGTAATTACCTTCCCTGTCCTTTTAAATCATATCTATTTTTACTTTGGCTTTGTCAGAAATCATGATTGCCACTCCTGCCTTCTTTTTCTCATTTGAAGCCCAAAAGATTTTGCTCAAGCCCTTTACCTTAAACTTGTGTATGTCCACCCGCCTCATATGTGTTTCTAGTAGACAATGTATGGTAGGATTTTTGTTTCTAATCCACTCTGCTATTTGCTTCCGTTTTATGGGCAAGTTCATCCCATTCACATTCAGAGTTATAATTATTAGTTGTGTATTCGCCAACATTTTGGTATCCTCCCCTAGTTCTACCCCTTCTTCTTACAATATTTCCTTTTAAACCAGTGGTTTGCTTTAAGCCAGTAACCCTTGTCCCCTCCCTTGATTTACTTCCCTTTCTACCCCTTCCCTTATTATTCCCCTCTTTTTATTTTTAAGGCCTAATGAATTCTCTCCCCCTTCTTCTCTCCTCTCTTTTTTGACCTCCCCACTCCCCTGCTCCCCTTGGTTTATCCCTTCTGACTTTCTCAGTAGGGTTAGATAGAGTTTTATGTCCCAATGGATATAGCTACTCTTCCCTCTCAGGGTTAATTACATTGAGGGTAAGGTGTAAATATTACCTCTTAATGCTCTCTTCCTCTCCTTCTTGTAATTGTATTTGTCCCCTCCCCTTCCCATGCCCTCTTTGTGTGTCATAGAATATCCTATTTTTCTTATTCCTTCAGGTTTCTCTTGATGTCCTCTACTATTCAGCCTCCTCTTTCCCACCCCCATATCATCTTAGACCATTTAGTATTTCTACCTCTCCCTATGAATAATTCTTCTAATTACTATAATAGTGAATACTATAATAGTGAATAGGGTTCACTATAGAGAATTATACATAACATTTCTTCACATAGGAATACAAATAATTAGATCTTATTGAAGCCCTTAAAGAGGCAAATTTAAAAATAAGTTTTATTACTTTCCCTTCTGTTTCTCATTTACGTTTTAGTGTTTCTCTTGATTTTTGTGGTTGGATATCGAACTTTCCAATAGTCCTGGTCTTTTCTGTGCAAATACTTAGAAATCTTCTATCTTGTTGAATGCCCAAACTTTCCCCTGGAAGTATATAGTTAACTTTGATGGGTAGGTGATCCTTGATTGTAGACCTAGTTCTCTTGCCTTTCTGAATGTCATATTCCAAGCCTTATGGTCTTTTATCGTGGAGGCTCCCAGATCCTGTGTGATCCTGATTGGTGCTCCTTGATATCTGAATTGTCTCTTTCTGGCTTCTTGTAAAATTTTTTCTTTTACTTGGAAGCTCTTGAATTTGGCTATTATATACCTGGGGGGTGTCTTCTCAGGGTCTAGTGTAGAGGGTGATCTATGGATCCTTTCAATGTCTATATTGCCCTCTTGTTGTAGAAATGCAGGGCAGTTTTGCTGAATAATTTCTTTTAGTATGGAGTCCAAATTTCTATTAATTTCTGCTTTTTCAGGAAGACCAATGATTCTCAAATTTTCTCTTCTATACCTGTTTTCTTGATCTGTCAAT
Organism: Gracilinanus agilis; assembly: GCF_016433145.1. NCBI lineage: Eukaryota > Metazoa > Chordata > Mammalia > Didelphimorphia > Didelphidae > Gracilinanus > Gracilinanus agilis. Next base: position 6,097 of record NW_025390480.1, on the reverse strand, counting down.
TTCTCATTGAGATATTTCAGGTTTCCTTCTATTTTATCAGTCTTTTGACTTTGTTTTATTTGTTCTTGCTGTCTTGAGAGATCATTGACTTTTACTTGCCCAACTCTTGTCTTTAGAGACTGGTTTTCTGCTATAAGCTTTTGATTTTCCTTTTCAATTTGATCTATCCTGTTTTCCAGCTGTTTGATTTTGGTCTCCAATTTGCTTATCAATTCTTTTGATTTGGGGGCATCTTTTTCGAATTGCCCAATTCTAGCCTTTAGAGACTGGTTTTCCTTTTCAATCTGGTCATTTCTGGTCTTTGATTTACTTGCCTCAATTTCCAGTTGCAAAATTCTGCCTTTTATACTGTTATTTTCTTGCCAGACCTCTTCCATCTTTCTCATGATCTCAGATTTGAACTCTTCAAGACCTTGTGACCCATTTTCATTTTTTTGGTAAGGTTTGGATATGGTTACTTGTTTGTTCTCCTCTGCTGTTTGCTCTGTTGTCTGGATTTTTTCTGTGTAAAAGTTGTCAAGTGTTAAAGGTTTCTTCTTGATCTTTTTCTTCTGGGATTCCTGAATCTGGTTTACCATTTTTAGCCCAGCACCCTCTCAACTTTATCCTCACGCCAAGGATCTGTCTGCGCTCTTTAGGCTCCTGAGGTCTCAGGTCTAGTTGTTCTCAGGGTCAAGCCTCCTGGTGGTCCCCTGATGGTTCCTCTGCCGAAGGCTCCTTTAACAGTCTCAGGGCATTTCTTTCATAGTCATGCACCACTCTGCACTGGGTCCCCACTCAAGGTCCACACCAGTGCTCAGGATCCGTGTCCACACCTGCGCTCAGGGTCTGTGTTCAAAGTCTCCGCGTTCTTCAGCCTCTTGGGGTCCTAAGTCTTGCTGTTCTCAGGAGCAGGCCCTGGTGACCCCAGGTAGCTGCCAATGACTTAATAGGTGCTCCAAACTTGCTCTAACTCTTTTGTGCTGGCATTGACACTATAGGTGGTCATGGCGGGGGAAGGGGGTTGCTCAGCTTGCATTTTAGTGAGAGCTATTTCACCCCTGATTCCATGTACCTTCAATGATGCACCCTGTTGTGGAGTCCCTTTGTTTGTCTGGATTTGTTTTTATGTCTTCTTGAGGAGTCCGATATGCGTGGGTTAGGAGAGGTCAAGCAGGTGCTTTTTACTCTGCTGCCATCTTAACCTGGCAGTCCCTTTTATTTTCCAAAAGGCAAATATTAAGAGGGCATGAAATCTAGACATAAGGGGATTGCTTATATGAATTTAGAGAGGCAGAAAATGAAATGCCAATTTGAGTGGACAGCTAATAGAAGCTAGGCAGAGGAAGCTAAATGGCAAAGTGGCTAGAGTGCTCAGACTAGAGTCAGAAAGACATCTCTTTGAATTCAAATCTGGCCTCAGACACTTACTAGCTGTCTGACCTGAGACAAGTCACTTAACCCTATAGGTCTCAGTTCCTCATCTAGTAAAATATAAAATGAACTGGAGAAGGAAATGGGGAACTAATCCAGTATTTTTGACAAGAATGTCCTAAATGGGATCACGAAGAGTCAGACACTACTGAACAACAAAACAACAATTGTACATGAACATCAAATATTTATCTTTTGTATATATTTAAGATTTGAACTCAGGAAGATGTTTTCTTGACTCCAGGCCTTGTACTCTATCCACTGCATTATGGACCTGACAAAAATCTTCCCCACTCCAGACTAATCCTTTCATAGTTCAAGTCATTTGAAGTGAAAGTTGAGGACTAGCCCAGTCCTAGCATCAATGAAGGTCCAGGAACATGTCCAAACTCCTGTGAGATAGCAGACTAAATCACTTATTGAATATAAAGAGCTAGGTGGAGGACTGATCCAGTCCCAACATCTATAAAGGCCTTGGAGCCTGGCCAAGCTCCTACCACTCTTGTTAGGCAGCATGAGCCTAAGCTGTCCATTGCAGGCAGGCACCACATCTCCAAGATGGTGACCCATCTAGAGGGATCAGACCCACTCCTCAGCAATGTGCTAGTAAAATGTCTAATGAGTGCCTCTCTGGAAAAAAATACACATGATACACTCTTAAATAAAACAAAACAAAATCCCAAACCCTTGCCTTCTCTTAGAATCAATACTAAGTAAGTTCTGTAAAGTTTTTTCCCCAAAATATTATCTCTTTTTTAATGAGATAATTGAAAGGGAGAAAGGGTTTCTTACTCAAGGGAGATGAAAGGTTTGGCCTGTGGATGATGATCTTGGAGTTTGGAACTCTTTGGAAAAGTTAGAGAGAATATGATTAGACTATAAAATCCCGATGTGGATTTAGAATTGAGTTATATTTAGAAATCAGTCATTAAGCATCCAGAATGGAATTGAGGGAGCAATTCATAGCTAAATTCACTTTCATTTTTTAAAAACCCACAGTTGTTCTTGGACTTGTTTGGAAATGAAAGTGCTTCCCCAGTGAGGGAGGAATTTGCTAAACAAGTTAACACCTACATAGAGAAGGGAATTTCATTCTTATCCTGCTCACTGAAAGCCAAAGACCCTGAAGAGATCAAAACTGACGAATCCTGAGATGATACATATGGTCAAAACGGAACCTGATGGCAGTGGTCAAGGGACAGCTAAAGCAGGATATAATTGCAAAGGCAATTTTCTTGTTGTGATCATAGTAAGAAATTCACAGAACTGAAACCTTCAATGAAAGAATTGATTTGGGGTTTAGAGGCTCAATTCACAAGGCAGGAAACAAGCTTAATTTAGCTCTCTCAAAAAAGGTACATTCAGCTCTCAAAATCCACATTGTAAGCAATTCTGTTATCTACACAATGCATTACAGGAAAAGGACACTATTGATAAGATACATTTAGAGGAAGCTCAGTGAGGTCCCTGCTACCTCATACTGCCCAGGAAACACCTATGTCTATTGTCACACATTACTAGGATCTTCAGATTTAGGAATGAACATCCTGTAGCAAAAATGTTGACTTATCTTTGCAGAAACAGAACTTGTAACTTTGAATGAACCTCTGTGATGCTTATCAGCTGTGCCAGTGAGATAATGGGTTGAATTGCAAATAAAAGCTGAAGCAGAGAAGCCCCAAATCAAAGAGGTTTCAAGACTCCTTCCAGAATCTCTGTGTATGTCTTTCTGTGCCTCTTCTTTCTTTTCTCTCTCTCTTTTCCTTATTTTGTGGCTGTGGGCTTCCCTCACAGGTTAAGAACCCAGGCCATTTTATGTTGTGCGGGCTGCAACAAGACCCCTTGTTGCCTACAATTCTAAGAGGTAAAGAGGTAAGGAGCTAGAGCGTTCCAGACGAGAATGTCTGGCAAGTACATAGGCTCAGTGTCATGGGTGGGGAACAACACTACTTAGATCACAGAGTTCTTGGACATGGTTAATGTGTAACAAAACTAGAAAATAGGAAGAAGTCAGTTTTAGAAGGGCTTTAAATGCCTAATAAGAGTTTATATTTGTGCTTAGACATCATGGGGAGCCACTTAAGTTTCCTGGAGTTTCCATGATGGGATTTACTGCTGTGGAGAAATCATTTTGGCATCTAAGTGGAAAGTGAACTTGAGTGAGGAGAGATTGGAAGCAAGTTAGAAGCATTTTGTAATAGTTCAGGCAAGAAGTGATGAAATATTCATACAGAAAGGCATCTGTGTGAGTAGAGAGAGAGGGACACAGAAAGAGGTATTGTAGAGATTGAAACTATAAAATTTGGCAACAGGCTATATGGGATGAGAGCAAGTAAAGAGTCAAAGAGAACACTATGGATGGATGGTGGTGCCCTCAACAACAGTAGGAAAGTTCAGAACAGGGGTGGGTTTGGGGAGAAAGATAAATTACATTTTGGACATACTGAGTTTGAGATATTACCCTTACCTTCCATCTTAGAATCAATACTGTGTGTTGATTCCAAGGCAGAAAAAGGGTAAAGGCTCAGCAACTTGAGTGAAAGACTTGCCCAGGGACATAGCTAGAAAGTGTCTGAGAACAGATTTGAACCTAGGACCTCTCATCTCTAGGCTCAACCCACTGAGTCACTTAACTGCTCCCAAGGGATATCCATTTAAAAATGTCTAATAGATAATTGGTGATGTAAAGATGAAGATTTTTAAAATAATCTTTTGGGGGCTGAAAATTTGAAGTGAGACTAGGACTTTATCTGAGAGATATCTGCACTGAGATGATAATTATGCCCTGAGGGACAAATGAAGTCAACAAGTGATGATATATATAATAGGGTCTCAACCTTTTTGGGTGTTATGCACACCTTTGGAAGTCTGGTGAAGGCAGAATAAATGTTTTTAAATGCCCAATGTCAATACCAGCCTATCCCCAAAGACATTGGGAGGTACTTTCAGTCTTTGCAATATTACCAGACATAATTCTCATGACGGGCTATGTAGAATAATTGTGATTTGCCATGCCATTATAACATTCTATTGTCCTTGAAGTTATGTTATTTGTTTTTCATGATATATGATCATACATGTTTCTTTGACTTGTCCTCCCTTACTATTAGATAAATATTCTATTCTTTTTTTTTAACCCTTACCTTCTGTCTTAGAACCAATACGGATAGAGAGTCACTTAACCCACAATTGCTTAGCCCTTACTGCTCAGTAAGGGCTAAGCAATTGTGGGTTAAGTGACTCTCTATCCGATCCACCTTGCTGTCCCCACAACATTCTATCCTTGAGCTGAGATAATTGCTTAGATTTCTTTGGAGGTTCCTTGAGAGGACATACAAATACAGCCTTCCTTTGTAAACTAGATCTCTTAACTGATAGGGAAAATATTTAGTAGACAACTGTCCTTCAAATAATTACTTAATTGATGAATAAATCTTTGTTTCTAATAGATTTAAAGCCTAATCACAACATTGAGTGACTATTTATTTGCTTTGACAGAAGTGTCAAATATGTGACTTTTGGGCCACATAAAACCTATAACACCACAAATGAGAGCTGAATCAGATAAAAATGTGATTGATATATATTTAATTTTTTAAATTCAAATTTAAATTTTGACTATTTTCCCATAGTTACATGTTTCAAGTTCTTTTCCTCTCCCCCCAAACCTCCCCACCCCCCCTAGCCGATGCAAAATTCCACTGGGTTTATTATATGTTTGATAAATATTTAACCACAACATCAGCAACAAAATACAATAAAACACAGATAACATTTTGAAACTGAGTTAATATGTGGTCCACAGGCATCCTTGCATATGATGCAGTGGCTCTCATTTTTTATTTGATTTTGATATCATTGGATTATATGATATCTGGAAGTTTCCTTCTAGCTCTAAATCAATAAGCCTTTATTTTATTACAATGACTTTTCTATTTTAGCAAATGAGAGTGTGGCAAGTCCATGCTGGAACTAAGAAGCTGGTGGCAGAAAATACTTTTCCATGTATTAATTATCTTTTCTTGACACTCAGAGGATAATTTTTAACACCTTTCCCTCCTTAATACAACAGAATTATTTTTGATGATAATCATGAAATTAAATGAAGAATAATGGCCACAAAAGAAAAGCAGTCAGTGAACATTTTCTTCTATTGAATTTATTTGAATACAGTCATTCCAGGAAAAAAAAATTAGAAAATCAAAATAAAAGAAACATTATAGCACAAAAAAGAAAAAAGTAATGGATTACTATTTAAATTACTTTAATGTAATGTCCCCAAAATGGTTTTCCCCAACAAAAATGCTCCTCTTAAGCTGCTAGGAGCTGTCCATCTTCAAGTCCAAGTTCTTGTGAGCTGGATCTTGGAATAGTAACTTCCTGGGGAATTGTTGCCTTTTCTTCCTTTCAGTTTAAGGCTTTGGCTCTTTGCTCTAGTTTAAGAGACTGGGTTTGAACTCAGATTTCTCTGCATCTGCATTCTGCATTTTTCTGCATTCTGATGCTCTATTCACTATACCACTTAGCTGTCATTATGATTGTTATTTGTAGTTTTCTTCCTTCCTTCCTTTTTTCGTTCCTTCTTTCGTTTCTTTCTTCCTTTCTTCCTTTCTTCCTTCCTTCCTTTCTTTCTTTCTTCCTTCCTTCCTTCCTTCCTTCCTTCCTTCCTTCCTTCCTTCCTTTC
>NW_025390479.1:0-9780 GCF_016433145.1 Gracilinanus agilis | reverse complement strand
CAGGAGCTTGAGAGACGATGGAGGCTGAGCCTCCGTGGAGTCTGTCCTGTACTAAGCAGGTTAGACCGGGGGCTCCCAGGGGCAGGGGCTGTCCTTGTCCTCTCTTTGTCCGGCACTCGGCACCATGCCTGGCCCAGAGCAGACCACAGAGATCGATGGACGGGGCCGGAATCCCCAGAACATACCCACGCCGGTGCCTAAAGACCCCCGGGGGGCGCCGCCCGTTCTCCCTCGCCAGCCTCGGAGCCCGGCTGGCCCTCTGCCACCCTCCCGCCTAGGGCTGGCCGGTCTTCTGGGGACCCTGGACGCAGCGGCCTCCCGAGGGGTCCTCCAGGGAGGCCTGATGAGGCCCAGAGGTCAAGAGGTTGGAGCCTGAGGTGGGATTCGCACCTGTGGCCGAGCCTCCAGGCATCTTCCGGCCACATTTTCCCCTGGAAGAAGGGAAAGTGGGTGCATGGCTGAGGGGCCCCCTAGGGCAGGGCCTCCTCTGAAGGCCAGCCTCCGGGCTCTGCCTCCCGGGTTCTTTCCCTCCCCGGTGCCTAGCCCTGGGCTGCTCTGTCCTTACCAAGAAGGGCCCAACACAGTCTTCGTTCCTCTGGGCCAAGAGGGGGGATGTCCAGGAGCGCCCCTGGCCGGCCTCGGCCTCCCTCTGGGCCTCCCCCGCATGCAGAGGCCGAGCCTCCGCTTCCTGGCCTGGGAGGCCCTCATGGCGGCTCGCACGCGCCGCTCCCTCCCAGGGTTGGGTGGGCTCCTCGGCTCCCTGGTGTCGGGGGCACCCTGGCTCTGGGATGGAGCCTCGGGGGGGCTGGAGAGGCGCCCCCAGCATTGCCTCTTGTTCCTGCAGGCCGCCCCGGGCGCTCTCGTCATGGCTTCCGGAGTCCAGGACTACAACCGGACAGAATTCGATCGGCTCAACGAAATCAAAGGGCACCTGGAGATCGCCTTACTGGAGAAGCACTTCCTGCGTGAGTCCAGAGGAGGGCGGCCGGGGAGGACCGAGGAGCCGCCAGCTGGGGGTCGGGGGGGTCGGGGGGGCCTGGAGCCGGGACATTTGGGGCAGGGGTGTGGTTCAGTGAATGGGCCTGGAGTCAGGGAGGCCCGAGTTCAGATCCTGCTGCAGACANCCCTCTCGGCCCCTCTCGGCCCCTCTCGGCCCCTCTCGGCCCCTCTCGGCCCTCAGTTTCCCGGCTCCAAGGTCCTCCCAGTCGGGGTTCTCGGTGATCTCAAGCCCTTCCTGGCTCTGACATTCGCTGTCCCGAGGTCCCCCCAGAAGATTGGCTCGTTATCCACCAGGGAGAAGAGATAACAGCCTCCAGGCGATGCTTTCTCTTCACGTATTAAACATTAAAAAGCACAAATGGCCCCATAGCGGTGACATGGACTCGGGCATATTCCAGTGACGTCATCAACTCTTTGGGCCTTCAGGGCTCCTCCCAGGCCCAGCACCCCGTCCTTCCGTCCTGCTCCCAAGCACCTGCGTTTGTCCTCAGACCCTGCTGGCTGTGGGTCGGCGCCTCAGGGGCCCGGGAGGCCGGCGTGGGGAGCAGCCAGCTCAGCCCCCCCTTGAGCACGCCGCCCCAAAAGGGACAGACTTGCCGTGTTGCCTGGCTGCTAGGCCAGGGGCACCGCCGACCTCACCTGGAGGCCACCCAGAAGAGGCTCCCTGCGAGGTTTCTGAAAAGGACTCCATGTGATTCGTGTGCGATTTCTGAGCCCCTAAAGCCAGGGCGGGCTCACAGCAGGTTCTCTGCTGTCCCTGGACACAGGCCCGTTTCCCACCGTCCGTGCCCTTGGTCCGGGTGCAGAGGCCGAGAGGCTCCATTGCCTTCCCCAGCAGGACCCTGAAGCATCCTGGAACAAGGGGGTCCCGCTGCTCCTCATGGCGTGCGACCACCTCCCCAGAGCAAAGCGAGGCTGGGAGGACGGCAAGCATTTACTCCAGGCGAGGGCCCTCGTCCCCTCCCCGGGGCTCTGTCTGGCCCAAGCGCCACCCCACGGTGGGACCCACCACATCCGTCCTCGGCTCAGTCACCTCTGTGGGCTCCCCATTGCCCCAGAATAACAATGCGGCGTCTACCTCGGGGTGCCTTTGGGAAATGCCCCGGAATGACCACTGACTGTTTGTCCAGCAACTCTAAGGACCGTCGTTCCCTGACACGAATGCCCGGCGGCACCCCATTGCCAGCAGAACCTTGGCTCGGCGCCCCTCCGGCACGTGCTGAGAAAGCCAAGCACCCCCCGGGGCTGCTTTTCCTTAGGAGGAGCTGGACCCCGACTCTCCCCGAGCCCAGCCCTGCCTCCCTGCCACCGTCCTGCTCCGCGGCAGCCTTTGGCATCGGGAGCTTTGGGAATGAGCAGAGAGGGCTCCGCTGGTCCGGAGCCAGGAATGGCAGGACAAGAAGAGCCTTTAAGGCCAGCTAAGCATCGTGCTGTGTGGGCTCAGCAGATCTTTCCAACAATCTTGGAAGCCTGGGGCCATGATTGTCCCCATTTTATAGAATTAGAAACTGAGGCAAACAAGAGACGCTTTCAGTCACACTCCAAGCCCCAAGTTCTGTCCAGGTCCAGAGATCCTGCCTGTGATACACTCTGGCTGTGTGACCCTGGGCAGGTCATTTGCTACTTATTTGTCTCCAGGTCATTCTCTAAAACTCTTGAGTGGTTGTTAATGTGCATTTGTGAGGGAGTTTCTGCCCTTGGGATGTCCTTATCCAATCTCTCTTGTGATTTTTTCTTGGGGAAGCCCTCAGGATCCCTCCACTTCTCACCACTTACAGCTGAAGTCTGGGCCTTGGCTCTTATTAGTAGGTCCAGAAGCCCCACTTTAACTCCCCAAGGATGAAACAAAGATGGCAGATGTGGGGAGAGATACAGAATGAACTTAGAACCTCCCTGGAAAAACAAGACACGTCCCTGAAGTAGATATTGTACTATTAGATAATGTGACACCCAGGGCTAGTTGTGAGTAGACGGGCCTGGGGCTTCGGGGGAGGGGGGAGCTGGGATGAGGAAGGGGCTTCCCACAGGGGACGGCAGAGCTGAGGGGCCCGAGAAGATCATTCCGGCTCTCCCCTGTGTCTGACGGAAAAGACGAGGCCAGGTGTGGCCGCAGCCTTTATCTCCAGGCCATTCTTATCTGGTGGGGGCCAGCGTGCACCTGAGGTCATGCGTGTTGACATCGCCATGTTGTCTCCCTTTGAATTATCTCCTGATTTGGCCTCTGGTTATCCAGTATCTAAAGCAGGGCTTATTCTGGTGCAAGGGTGCAAGTACAGGAAAGGGCAACCTGGGCCCAGCGGCCTTTTCTGCCCGGGGAAGGTGGGTTGTAAAATGCCCAAGAGAGATGGTGAGGGAGGGGAATCAGGTTTGATGTTCTCTGCCAGCTTGTTCCTTTCTGCTTGGCCTTGTTGGGCATTTGGAGGAACCTGTGACAGAACCATGTGAATCCTTTGTTGGGGACCACTGACTAGCCATGAAAGCTGGCCACCGTGAGCAGGCTTCCTGGGCCCCCCAACCCTGAGCACTGAGTTCAAGGCTAGGATGGACCTTGTTGGAGAGGAACAAGCCCTGGTCCAGAGGGACTTAACTCTGACTGTGCACAGAGTAAATAGCAAAGGTGGGATTGGAACCCAGGTCCTAGGATGTGAAACCTAGGGTTCTTTTTTCAAATTTCGTTTCATTTTTCTTCATTGTATGCCAAAAAGATTTCAGCATCCCTTTTAAAAATGTTATATTCCAGGGGGCAGCTGGGTAGCTCAGTGGATGGAGAGCCAGGCCTAGAGACGGGAGGTCCTGGGTTCAAATTTGGCCTCACACACTTCCCAGCTGTGTGACCCTGGGCAAGTCAACTTAACCCCCTTTGCCTAGCCCTTACCACTGTTCTGCCTTGGAGCCAATACACAGTATTGATTCCAAGACGGAAGGTGAGGGTTTAAAATAAATAAACAAATGAATGAAATAAAATCAAATGTCACGTTCCAAATTGCCTCCCTCCTCCCTCCCCTCCCTAGCGTGTGCAGGTGAGCAGTGGGATAGAGATCATACCTGTGGAGTCATTCAAAACCCATTTCCGTATTAGAAATGCTGCAAAAGGAAGTGCAGACCAAAAAACCAACCCAAGAGAGCTAGTAAACAAAGTGCTGTCATTCTCTGGGGGGGAGGGGGGCGGAGCTTCTCCTCCCGAGTCCTGCTGGGGGAAGCCGCATGTTTGAGCTCTGCTTGCTGCTCTGCTCGCTTCCCTTTGCATCCCTTCGTGGATGTCTTCCTAGAAGCGCTCCTCACCTTCCTTCTCAGGATCCATTCTGGGTCTGGTTCTAGGCAGAGGAGCGATGTGGGCCAAGCACTGGGGTCACCCCTGCCCATCTAGGGTGTCTGAAGGGAGGCTGGAGCCCCTCTGGGGAAGTCAAGGCTGAGGTGAAAAGGACTTGGGCTGGGGAGGGCCAGTGCCAGGACAGAAAGGGTGAGGCCAGAGCTGGGGGGGGGGGGAGGCCTTGCAGGGCGCAGGAGGTGAGCTGGGGATGCTGACATCGGACCCGCCGGGAGCTCAGGCTAGAGAGGCCCGGCCCGTGGAGGTTGGGGCTACCCAGACGGACCCAGGAGCCTACAGCCATGGGGCACATCTGGGGGCTGCGGGAGGCCTCGGAGTCTTGGGGCGCCTTGGCGACGGGGCTCTACAAGAAGATAGCAGGCCAAAGACGCTGCCTGGGGATTCGAAGACGCCTTTCTCTTGGTGGGGTAGGAGGGGAAGGAAGGCCCTTAAGAACCGCCGGGCAGACGGAGCTCCGGGAATCCTTCCCTGCCTGGGCCCATCGGCCTGCTCGGCGTTGTTGTTCTTGGCACCCTTGGCCCCCCGAGACGCCCCAGCACAGGCCAGCCCCGTCCATCCCCCGCCTCACTGCAGCGCCTTCGGTCAGGGGCCCAGAAGTGGCCCAGAGTCCTGTCGCCCTCCCCAGTGGTCACTAGGAGGGGATCCTCAGCTGGATGGACCTGCGTGGCCGTGGCTCATTCCCCTCTTGGCTCCCAGATCTCTAATAGGAGAGCTCAGGGGGGGCCGTCTGGAAGGATTCTGGGGCCTGACGTCCGGGCCTTCCCAGGGGGCCCCTTTCTGTTCTCAGACCCCCAACCTGCGGGGTGCCCCGCAGTCTCCCCTGCTCTCCCCGGGGCAGTGAGGAGCCTGCTGGCTGTCCCTGGGGCTCCGGAGTTGGCTTGCTTTGGGTCCAGGCCAGACAAAAGTGTTGGCGTGACTCCGGCCGGGGCCTCTTTTGGAGGGAGGCCGGCCTGAAGTGTGACCAACGCCGGCTGCCCCGAGTGGGCCGGAGGGTGGCTGGTGGCATTAGGGAAGAGGGGAAGCCAGGAGAGTCCCCACCTCTCTGGTGAGGAAGCCGCCTGCCCCGGCCCACAGGTGTGAATGGCCAGGCCGAGCTTGACCCGCCCCCGGCCTGGCCAGGACTTTATGCCCCGTCGGGGGTCGCGCCCTTCTGAGAAAAGGTCTTCCTCCTTCCTTCCTGGTTAGAACTGCTAAGAGCCTGGAGTACCGAGAAAAGCGGGGGGCAGAGCTGAGAAGGCTGGGGGGCCCTCCAGGAGGGGTGAAGCTTGGCCTGCCTGCAGAGGCACCCCCTGCGCGGTGTGGGGAGGAGGCAGCCAGGACTGGGCACCATGAGGGGGCCTGCAGGGCTTCCCGGGGGACGTGGTGTCCGAGGGGGGCCTGTGGGGAAAAAGAGGAGTTCTCCGGACGAAGGGGGAGCTGCGGCCTGGGCGGGAGCAGGGGGCGTCTCTGGAGGCCTCAGACCTCCCTCCTGGGCCTTCCTCCTCCAGGAGCCCTTCTGGGCAGGGCAGGCCAGCTGGGGCTCAGGCAGGCCGGGGGGCGCCCGGCCGGGGGGCTGCCTCAGACCCAGGGAGGAGGTGGACGCCCTGCTGGCCGGCGCTTTATTTAGGGATTATCACTTGCCTTTAATTTGTGGCTGGAGCTGGGCCTGTTGGAGCCTGCCCAGAGGATTCCTCCCTGAGAGCCTCTCACAGCTTTGTAAATAGCCACCAGCCTGCTGACCAGCCCACTCTGGAGGCCTCCCTTCCCCCCCCTCCCCAGGAGCACCGCTGGGGGAGCAGGGCAGGGAGGGGCCTTGTGCTTGGGGGCGTCTCAGCAGACCGTGCAGCCCCCCCAGGCCTGCCTCTGCACACCAGGCCCACATCTTGGGGTCTTGGGGCTCTTCTGGGGGGGCTGCGCTGGGGTCTCCCGGCCGCCCCCCCGAGGCCTCCTGGACTGTGACTCCAGGACGCGGGGGGCCTCGGACTCCCCCTTTCTTCTCTCTGATCACCCTGCACGGGGCTGCGGCTCTCCCTGACCTCGGTTGTCATCATCCTGCGGGCAGAGCCGGCCTCGGGGAGCCAGCGGCCGGGGGAGCAGGAGCCAGACCCTGGCCTCGGGGACCCACAAAACTGGAACAGTGCGCGCGTGAGACGGAGGGTCTTGGCCAAAGCCAAGGGAAAACTTCCTGACTCCTCAAGCAGCCCCATGTAGAGCAGGCTTATGAAGGAGGTAGTGAGATCCCCGTGGCAAAAGGTATTCGAGCAGGGGCAGATGGTGTGACTTTAAAGGGATCTCGCTGGGGGGACTGGAGGGAGGCTCCTCCCTTCAGTTATGGAGCCTTTATGAAGCCCCTGCTGTGGCTCAGGCAGGGCACCCCGCCTGTGTTCAAGCCCCTTTTTATGGAAATCTTTTTTTGTCCCTCATTTCCAGATGGATTCTGCCCCTTTGTCCCAGAGGTACCTAGATGGGGAGAGGCAGACCCTCTCTCCCACGGCCTGTTCTGTCTTGCATACTCGTTGTCCCTCTCCTCAGGTCCGAGCCCCAGCCGTTCCCTAAATCCCTCCCCACTCAGACATCTCCTAAATCTCCTCACCTCCATAAAAGCCCGCCTCGCCCGCCGTGAGTGTAGCCCATCAGTCACAGAATCAGAGCTGTGACATGGAGGTGGGAGGGGGAGGCTCAGAGAGCTCTTGGCCTGAGGGAAGGCCCCAGGCAAAGGAACAGGACCCAGCCTTGCCACTAGTGGTAGTGGGGACCTTGGAGAGTCCCTCCACCCGGCCGGGGCCTCTGTTTCCCCCTCTGTAAGAGGAAGTTTGCCTCCGAGGCCCTTTCTGCCCTCATCTCTGGCCCCTACAAGAGGCCACTGTGCCCCCGAAGCCCTCCAGGCTGGGCTTCCCTGACTGCTCGTGTGGACATCGGGGCCTAGGACAGGGGTTCCCCCGGAGTGCTGCCACCCTCAGCCAGGCTTGCACAGAGGGGAAGGCCGTTGAACCCTTCCCCCGTTCCCCTGGGTGGATTCTGGCAGGCCCAGTGGCTATCGCTGGGGGGCCTTTACCTCCTGGGGCTTGGCCAGAGGCCTGCTTGGCCTGAGATAGGCCTGCACTTCCTGCTCCCTCGTCTGGGACAGCCTACCTGGGACAGGCTACCTGGGACAGCCTACCTGGGACAGAGGCACACACCAGGGGAGCCCTGCACATGCGGCCTCCTCGCCTGGGACTTTACAGATGAGGAAACTGAGGCTGGGGAGGGGACGCGTGCCCAACCTTGTGCAAGGGTTCTGGAGGAGGGTTCCGGAGCAGCAAAACCTCCAAGAGGCTCCCCTGCCCAGCCTGGGCCAGCCTGAGGCCTGACCCACCTCCCCCTTCGGTGACTAGTCCTGTGCTCCGCCTGGTTTCTCCCAGTGGGATGGGGGGACGGAGGGCTGATGAGCCGGGAACGTCGTGCGGGTGGTGCCATCTGCCCTTGGGAGGCCTTGCCCGAGCGCCAGAAGGGAGGCCGGTGCTGGGAGGCTTCTGCTCCTCCGCCTGCCTCTCTGTGTGAAGGCCGGGCCAGGCTCCGCTCGGAGGTCTCGCCCACACGGGTGGCGGGTGGTGCCGGAGCACTCGGAGCCTGCTCAGCCTCGTCCCCATCGACGGAGGTCTCGTTCCTGCCCCGAGCTCGGCCTCAGCCTCCCTCTCCAGGCTGGGGATTCCGTTTGGAGTCTTGCCGTCCAGAGAGAGGGCAGCGGCGGGAGACGAGAAGGGCCTCCTGCCCTCGGGGAACGCCGAATGGGGGTCCCCATCCCCTGCCGTGCCGGCCCCCCGCAGTCGTGCTCACTGCTCGGGGAAGAGAGAAAACCCAGGGCAGCCCCCAGGCCGTCCCGACGCGGCCCTCCCCTCGCCCGGCCCACACGGCTGCCCCGTGTGCAGAGGAGGCCGAGGCCCCCGCTGAGAGGCCACGCTGAGGGAAGACCAGTCAGAGGGGCCCTTGGTGGGGATCCGGGGGCCCTCGGGCATGTGCCCGCTGGGGGGCGCAGTGAGGAGCCCCCTCAGAGGGCGTTCCGGGAAGGCCGGCCTCCCTAGAGTCAGAGAGGCTCGTGGCCGGGTTAGAAAGGAGTGAGGAGTCTGGGGTGACGTCTGTGAATGAAGCGTGAGGGGTGGCCCTGCCCGGGGAGGCCCGGGGAAAGGGGAGGCCCTGCAGGTCGGCCGGAGCTGACCTCCCTCGTCCCCCACAGAGGAGGAGCTCCGGAAGCTGAGGGAGGAGACCAACGCGGAGATGCTGAAGCAGGAGCTGGAGAAGGAGCGGCAGCGGCGCCTCGAGCTGGAGCACAAGTTCCAGGAGGCCCTGAAAAGCAGGCAAGGGCGGCGCCGGGGGCCCCGGGGTGCAGCAGGGGAGGGAGGGCAGGGACGGGCTCCAGGCCCCCGACGTGGAGGCAGGAGGCTGGAGGCAGGAAGACCCGAGTTCCAGTCCAGGCTCGCCCAAGTGGCCCTGGGCAAGCCACTTAGCCTTTATCAGGGACAGCTGGGTGGCTCGGTGGAGAGAGCCAGACCTGAGATGGGAGGTCCTGGGTTCAAATCTAGTCAAAGAGCCCTCCCAGCTGTGACCCTGGGTAAGTCACTGAAGCCCCACTGCCCGGCCCTGGCGCTCTTCTGCCTCGGAAGCCCTATTTAGTACCGATTCTAAGTCCGAAGGTGAGGGTCAGTCACAGCCCAGCAGCCCGGCCTCTCTGGACCGTCCAAAGGACCCCGAGCCTGGGCGTCTCGAACGCTGGGCCTCTGCTGGGCCTGGCGCCGGCCTCCGCTGTGGGGCTCTGAGCCACGGCCGGGGCGGCGTCTGACCGCCGGGACTCCGGCTCTCAGGCAGGACCCAGATGCGGGCGGCAGCTCCAGGAGGGACTTGGCCAAGGTCACACAGCTGGGCCGGGTCCGAGGCGGCCCCCACTAGGGAGTTTCCACCCTAAGGAGACGTCGGGGTCACGAGGGGGTTCTTGCGAGGAGCCTCTTTGTCTGTCTTGGGGAGGAAGGGCAGGACGGAGGGAAAGAAACAGACGTCGGCGTAGCGCCACGCAGAGAGCCCCAAAGCCCTGGGTTCGAGTTCTGCCGTGGGGGGGGTCCCTTCCCTTCTCGGGGGCCCAGGAAGCCCTCAGGATCAGCGGGGGCAGAGCAGGGCCTGCGGAGGTGACAGACGAGAGCTCGGAGCTCGGAGCGGGGTGCGAGGCTGCTGCTCTGGCCCCTGGGCCCGGCCCGGCCGCTCTGGCTCTGGCCAGTCCTGCGGTGACCCTGGGGGACCTCCAGGGCGGCCTTTGGGCTCCTTGGCCGGGGCCACGCTGAGCCTCTGGTGCCAGTGACTCGGGGCGCCCAGGGCCCCCCCAATCCCCGACGGGGGCTGCTCTCCAGGGGCTGCCCCGACAGGCTCAGAGACTCCGTCGCCCTGCCGGGCCTGGCCGGCGGCCTCCCTCTTGGGCACGTCTGAGCCTGCTGGCGGCCCCCCTCCGG
>NW_025390478.1:0-7764 GCF_016433145.1 Gracilinanus agilis | reverse complement strand
CTTCTTCTTCTTCTTCTTCTTCTTCTTCATAAACCCTTACCTTCCATCTTGAAATCAATACTATGTATTGGTTTCAAGGCAGAAGAGTGATAAGGGCTAGGTGATAGGGATTAAGTGACTTGCCCAGGGTCACTCCATGATTCATTTTCAATGGAGCCAACAAGAAGTTCTACTGGGTTGTACAAATGTTATCACATAAACATTTTTTAAAAAGAAACAAAAGTACCTTCCCTTTTAAATACTTCAGAGAGCTATTTTATTAGCTGAAAGGGAGATTCCTCTTTTGGGATCTCTGGGGAAGGCATTTTTCTTGTCTTGCTCTTCCTACTGTAAGAATGTTGGATTTTATTGAAGAGGGGAAGCTCTCAAAGGGCTAAATGTGTTGTTGCAAAAATATTCTAGAGTTCTAGATTACAGACTTATTATTGCTTAGAGAAAATAAGTATTTATTAAGCATCTACTAAACAGAAGACATACAAAGAATGGCAAAAATAATTCCTTCTTTGAAGGAGCTCACATTCTAACTGAAGAGACACCATGCAAACAACTACCATTAAGGGAGACTACAAAAGGTATCTTAGAGAAAGTAAGTTTAGGAAGAATTCAGGGAAGTCAGAAGGTGAAGATAAGGAGATAAAACAATTTAGGCAGGAGGGATGGCCAGTGAAAAGGTACTAATTAGGTGATGAAGGGTCAAAGGAATCCAAAAAGTAAAGAGGTACACTTAGCTGAACCAAAAATGGAACCTGTTAGGGCAGCTAGGTGGCTTAATGGATAGAAACTAGAGTCAGGGAGACCTGGCCTCAGATACTTCCTAGCTGTGTAACATGGGCAAATCACTTAACTCCTAATTGCCTAGCCCTTACTGTTCATCTGCCTTGGTACTGATACTTATTACAATTCTAAGACTAGGTAAGGGTTTCAAAAAAATAAAAATAAAAAGATGCTCAGGCTCTGTTGGCATATCAAGAGCTACCTCAGCTTTCTTAAGAGTTTTCAATCTACTAGGAAAAGAAGGTAACAAGTGGTTTTTAAACTTCTACTATTTGCCATGGGGTGTTCAGGAAAGTCCAGAACCTCTGGGGTGAGGACTTATGAAGTCCTTTTTCAGTGTTGCTCATCTACTTTTGGTGTCTGTCTGCCACCCAGCTCTCACCTGTGGCTGCAAAAAGATGTAGCCTGTACTGCAGCCACATCCTGGCAAAATTTTCTCAGCAGATGGAATAAACCATCTTGAAAATAACCAACAGGTCTCAAACCAACCTATGAATTTGAAAACAGAAGAGGTGGAAAGGAACGATTTGTTCCAATGGCCATGAAGGTAGGGGAAATAGGCAATGTGGAGAGCTTAGAATTTGGTTAGACTTTGAAAATGCTGAGGCTATCCACTGTCCATCCCATTGTAGGTCTTGGGTCTTGTCACTGGACTTCGATGATTCTGGAAGAGACGGAGAGCTGACAGCTTTGCACATCTCTACCTCACTTAAATCCAACTTATACTAGTCAAAAGATATCATCAGTGACATCACTTTGGTTCTCTTTGAGTACAAAGAATAGCAACCAACCAACCAATGCTGTGCCAATCACCATGCTAAGCATTTTCTAGATATTATCACATTTGATTCTATAAAGAAAATGTTAATGGCAGTTGTGAAGTATCAACATAAGCTTTTAATATAAATTCTCAGTTCAAACATCAGATTTTTCTGGAGTTGTCAAAAAAAACCCAAACCCTTCTGGGAAGGCAAGTTTATCTACCACTAGAATACCTCTGAGCCAAGAATCAGGAGACCTGGATTCTAATCCTAATTCTGCCAATAATTTTCTGACCTTTTAACTGTCTGATTTGATTGATCATATTTCAAGCTTATAAAAATGCTATGAGGTCATCCCTATTTTGCAGAGAATCTGCATTCAGAAAATCCAGAAAATCTGAAACTCAGAGAATTTAATTAATTTATTTGCAGTCATACAACTATTAAAAATTGTTGGGATTTGAACCCACGTTTCTTTTAAAAATTCATTTAATTAATTACTTAATTTGGAATATTGACCCATGATTCCATGATTCATGTTCTTTCCTTCCCCTCCCTCCCTCTGCCCCCTCCTGGAGCCAACAAGCAATTCCACTGGTGAACCCATACTTCTGATGTGAAGCTTAGCGTCATATCCACTATGCCATGCTCCCATACAAAAGGGAAATACTTTATGAAGTACCTTTATCTTTTGGGATGACTAATTGAGACTATGTAAACAAGAAGATCTCTGAAAAGTTTTTTAAAAAACTTTATTATAAAGTATTGTTTGTTATTCATCATTATCTGGAATAAAGAACTACAATAATCATGTATTTGACAGATGGCCCAGTGGATAGAATTGCCTGGTGAAATCAGGAGCGCCTGAGTTCAAATCCAGCCAGTTAGTACAACATCAACATAAATACTTAGTTGAATAACCTTGTAAAAGTTACTTACTCCTCTTTGCCTCAGTTTCCTCATCTGTAAAATGAGCTGGAGAAAGAAAAGACAAACCTCTCTGTATCTTTGACAAGAAAATCCCTAATGGGGTTGAGAAGAATAGGAGGAAACTGAAACAACTGAACACTAACATTTGAATTTAACTTTGTCATTGCTTAAGAGCCTATGTACCTGGCATTGTGCTCTGTGTTGGAATAGGGATAGATTTAATACATACTCCCTGACCAAAGGGGCAAGATCACAAACTATCCTTAAAGTTATATCATTTATGAATGACTAATTTCAAAGAATTAGCACAACATAGACTCAATGCTAAAAATGTATGCTTATTCAATGGGCTAATAATACTAAATATATTAGATGCTGGCTGCTTACAAGAGACTGAGCTAGGTGGCAGGTTATAAAACAAAATGGTCCCAATGTATGGTTATTTCCATGTGGTCTTCTCCATTAGAATTTAAGCTCCTTAAGGGAGGGATTTTTTTGGGGAAGGGGGCCCTTCTTTTTATCCTCAGTCCTTAACATAGGGCTTGACACTCTGTTAGTGCTTAATAAAAGCTTCCTGACTAATTAATTTTCTATGACAGGATGATAAAATAAGTACATACATAAAGTAATATCTGGAGAAGGGAAGCATTAACAACTGGGGAAAAAAGGGGGGTCCTTGACAGCAAAGGATTTTACTAATGATGAATTAATCTTATGATTCAGGATTTCCTTTGGGAATTCTCAGTGCCTCTGACAATTCACCGCAAATGTCACTGTTTTGGGGTCTAGTTGATAGCACCTGGGCAGGTATTATGCCAACCTTTACCAGGGTGGTCAGAATGAACAGCTTTTCCCACCTCTGAGATTTGTTCATTCATATAAATGCCATTTTATACCCTTGGCGTGAAGGTTATACTATACTCCCTCTTATACATCTGTGATTCTACTTTTATTCAGTGGTACCTACAAAAATATGTTTTCTGTGCAAAAGAAAACCATATGATTTATCACTTGTTTATGGGGGCGTGTAGAATTTGGGGTTTTGGTTTTAAAAGATTACTCTAACAAAAATGAATAATATGGAAATAGGTTTTGAGCGAGAATATATTTAAAAAATAAATAAAATAGCAAAGAGCTAATTAAAAAAATATGTTTTCCGTATCTGGCTACTCCCAGTAAGGACGAGGTATGGCTAGCAAGCCCCTAGGGCATGTAGGGTGGCAACATGGACACATGATTCCTCACATGTGATCAGACAGTTGGTCATGATGCCATCATCTCATTGCTATCTTTTTGCTTCCCTCTTAGGTATGTTTTGAATCCCTGATTCTTGGTCTCTACTTAGGACTTTGTGGTATTTTAATTGGGGGTGGGCAGGGAGGCTGTGGTGTCCTTTTTCCCAAGGTTTTTTGGCAGGTAGTGGCCTTGTCTATGGGAGGGTCTCTTGGCTGACCGCCTGGGTCTACATGGCCTTGGAAAAACTTGATATCTCCTATAGGATGGTGCTTCTTTAGGGATATTGCCAAGCCACCAAAAGCTTTACAGATATATACATATATTTCTTTTACTGGAAGCATTGAGGGGGGAGGAAATTTTCTAAGTAGGAAGCAGAGAAGTTGCTTTTGTGACTGAGTAGTTTTCTTAAATTTCAAGGTGAGTGCTGTGTTTATAGAAGAAATATAGGAATTTTGAGTGTCCATCTGGGTGTGAACTTTTCACACTTTCCAGAAATTCAGACGCTTTTAACCATCTCCTTTGAGGCCTTAATCAGACAACCTTCATACAACTAACTATGACAGCACTTGTGGATGCAAAAAAGTTTCAGAGAATAGAGCTCTGTTTGTCAGATTTGGGGGAGGAAATTGTATATTTGTACAATAATCAAACAATCAATATTTACTAAATATCCGCTATATGCTAAGCATTGTGCCAAGTATTGATAATAACAGAGTAAAAATGAAGAATTGTGAAAGATTTAAGAACTCTCAACTATAAAATGACTAATGATGATTCCAGACTACCTATGATGAACAATGCTACCCACCTTCAGAGACAGAGAAGTGATAGACTTGGGGTGCAGACCGAGACATGTTCTGAGGACATGACTAACATGGGAATTTGTTTAGCTTTCTGGAACCATATTAAAAAACCTGCCCTTAGGGGAGTAGCTAGGTGATTCAGGTAATAAAGAGCCTGGTCTAGAGGCTGGAGGTCCTGGATGCAAATCCAGAGGGCAACTGGGTGGCTCAGTGGATTGAAAGCCAGACTTAGAGATGGGTGGTCCTAGATTCAAATATGGCCTCAGACCTTCCTAGCTGTGTGACCCTGGGCAAGTCACTTAGCCTCAATTGCCTAGCCCTTACCACTCAATCCATCAATCCACACAGTATTGATTCTAAGATAGAAGGTACCGGTTTAATAAACAAACAAATGAAAAAATGTTTACTTTCTGTCTAAGAATTGATACTAAGTAGTGGTTCCAAGGCAGAAGAGCAGTAAGGGGCTAGGCAATGGGGGTTAAGTAACTTACCCATTGTCACACAGCTAGGAAGTGTCTGAGGTCATATTTGAACCCAGGACCACCCATCTCTAAGCCTGGCTCTCAATCCACTGAGCCACCCAGCTGCCCTCTAAAGGTTTTTAAAAAGCAGCAACAACAACAACAACAACAACAACAACAACAACAACAACAACAACAACAACAACAACAACAACAACAACAACTCTTCCTTTTAGGAAAACTGAAAATATAGTATCAAGAAATAATATTTCCTACAGCCAGAACAGTTTTGAAACTTTTCTGTTTAGGAAAGTGAGTAGAACAAAAGCTAAGTTCTTTCTTCAGGAAATCGTTGGATGAGAAACAAATTGAGTTCTTATCTAATTAAGAACCTTGACTCCCAGTGTCCTCTTTTATATTCAAGGTTGAGATACTGATCTCAGAGAAGTAACCAATTTTCAGTCTTTGAGGGAAGTGGTCCAAGAAGAAGCTGGCTAGTCACCATTTTGTAAGGATAACTCCAAATTGTATTTTAACACATTATGACTTTTTCCCCTTGTTCAAGATTCCTGGAAATGTAACTACCTCAGATCATCTTGGGGCAGAGACACTTATCAGAGGACATAAAGAAATTGTGCCAGTTTGGACATCTCTCTCTCTCTCTGTCTCTCTGTCTCTCTGTCTCTCTCTCTGGCAACATAAATGACTATCACATTTTACCATTAGAATGGGTATCAAAAAACCTGGATGCTAGTTCTAGTTCTTCCACAAGTAGTTGTGTGACCCTGGGTAAGTCTATGGATATCTCAGGACCATAGTTTCCTCATTTGTTTGTATCAGAATTCAGAGGTAGCAGAAAATGGTAGAGAGAAAGCTGGCCTTATCAGGAAGACTTGGATTTAAGTCCCACCTCTGACATATTTTAGATATTGGTAATGACTTTGGGCAAGCCATCAAACTTTTCCTTGTCTTTCTCAATATTCTGGTACTAGAAGAATAAAGTAAAGAGCAATGGTAGAAGGAGTTTCCTCATCTGGGCTTTCTTCCACCAATAAAATCACAACTTTAAGGGGAAAATGCTATTGATCTCGAAACTCCTTCCTAGTTCTAAAATTCTACTCAAGAGTTAGAGCTGATAGGGGCTGCTAGGTACCACAGTGGACAGAGCACCAGGTTTCAGAGTCAGAAGGACCTCAAAATTCTTCCTTCCTTCCTTCCTTCCTCCCTCCCTCTCTCCCTCCCTTCTTTCCTTCCTTCTTTCCTTCCTTCCTTCCTTCCTTCCTTCCTTCCTTCCTTCCTTCCTTCCTTCCTTCCTTTCTTTCTTTCTTTCTTTCTTTCTTTCTTTCTTTCTTTCTTTCTTTCTTTCTTTCTTTCTTTCTTTCTTTCTTTCTTTCTTTCTTTCTTTCTTTCTTTCTTTCCCAGCTTTTGTCACTCCCCTGTTTTAGAACTGATACTAAGACAAAAGGAAAGGGTTTTAAAAAAAGATTAAGAGCAAAGTTTAGTTGGAGTCTTCTTGAACTCTAACCAATTGTTACATTTTCAGCAAATGCTAGAAATTTGGGCTTGTTCATTGATAGCATTGACCTTAAAAAAGTGATGAAAAAAGTGTAAATAATGCATATTCAATTTAAAAGTGTGTACAGTGGACATTCCCTGCTCCCTTCCCCCTTTTAGTTAAACATTTACCAGCACACTCTTGAGTAAGAGAGAGGAGAAATGACTTTTTAAATGTTCTCTATCTTGCAGAATCGTTTTCTTATATCTCTAATCTAATTACATCTGAGTGGCAGGAGGTAGAGGACAAATGGGGAGAAATGAGAGAAAACGTGGAACCTGGAGGGAGTTGCTCAAGGTTTTCTCATAAAAGAGATAGGAAGAGTTACCTTTCTTCCTTTCAATTTCAATATAGTGTGTAATGTGGTAAATTAAATTGTTAGGGAATATGCCATGAGGTCTAGAGTCATAAAAGATCCAGGAGATCACATTATCTAACCCTTAAGTTGTTTATTAGATTGTAAGCTCTTTGAGGGTGGACACTGACTAACTAAACTGACTTTTGCCTCGTAACCTTAGAGCTTTGTACAGTGCCTGGCACATAGTAGGTATGTAATAAATGTTTACTGACAGATGAGAAGACAGGCCTAACTCTAGGCCTCAGTAATAATAATAATAATTAATAGTAATAATAATAATACTAGCTAGCATTTGTAAAGATATTTAAAGCTTGCAAAACATTTTACAAATAAAATCTTATTTTATTCTCACAACAAACCATGAGAGATAATTTCCCCCATTTTATAGGTGAGGAAACTAAAGCACAGAGAAATGAAGTAATTTGTCCAGGGACCCACAGCTAGTAAGTTCAAAGCTGAACTCAGATCTTCCTGACTCCAAGCCCAGCACTCTGACTACTACTCTATGTAGCAGTCTCTTTGGTGACTTGCCCAAGGCCATACAGATAACAAATTGCAGGACTGGCATTAGAATCCATCATTCCAAACTCCAAACTCTTTTTCACTGTACCATTCCACCACCATTATCAGTTTGGGAGGATTTGGGTTTAGAGAGGATAAAGAAACAATTTGAATTATGCACAAAAAAATAACCAAACAGTACATGCCCTGTGACTTAGCTATACTCCCAAAGAGATTAAAGAAAGAGAAAAAGGTCCTATGTGCACAAAATCATTAGTAGCAGCTTTTTGTGTGTGTGTGTGGTAGCAAGAAAAGGAAGAGAAAGAAAGAAAGAAAGAAAGAAAGAAAGAAAGAAAGAAAGAAAGAAAGAAAGAAAGAAAGAAAG